>NW_019392893.1:1703187-1719082 GCF_000648675.2 Cimex lectularius | reverse complement strand
TTTCAGTGACGTCATCTGTGCCAGCTCCCCCTTTCCGGGACATTATAACATCGTCAAACCCCGTGGAGTAATCCCCCACCAGACCCCATGAAATTATCCCCCACCAGACCCCATGAAATTATCCCCCACCAGACCCCATGAAATTATCCCCCACCAGACCCCATGAAATTATCCCCACCAGACCCCATCAAGTGTGCCAGTATTCACTGTGCCAGAAACGGCCTTTTATCACTACTCATAGCGAACATACAAAACGGAAAGAATTGACAAAATATCTACACTAAACAAAGACGAAAGAAAAAAAGAACAGCATGTTGTTGAAGTTGTAAAACCTAACTTTAATCAAATAAAAAAGCACAAAAATGAAAAATTCAATGTAAGTTTTCTTTTTTGGTTGTTAGCTATGATTATTGTCTCCTTTTTACGTGGTTAGTTTGATTTTTACGATGAATGTTTCTTTTTTGTGCTGGTTTATTAAGTTAAACTTTGGAAATAAATTTTGCCCAGGTCAAAAAGTTGAAAGGAAATTTAACGCTCTTTTGATGGCTTTTTTGAATTCCTAAGAAATGAATAGTTGAAGACCTACGAATAGATTTATTACGAAAATCATAGATAGTGGAAAAAAAGATAAAATGTTGACCATTGTTCATATAAACTTTTATATTCTGTTTGAAGCGTAGAAGTATCTGACGTACTTTGTCGTACGGGTAGTGAATCAACTTGTATAAGAGTGTTTTACTTTATTTCCCCAATATTCAATGTATTTTACGTTAAATCTGCGATTGAACCTGAGTTTAAAATTGCGCATTTATTGTAAACATAGATTTCTTATATATAGATATTTTGTATCTAACCGCAAAAGGTTTATATCAAGCGCTTTATACTAAAATATAAATACTGTTTACTGAGAATTGCAAATTACAGAGGTGGGAGGATATTTTTATTCGTTGGTATAAAAGAAAATACTGCTTCATTATGTCCAATGTACAGTACACTTACAAAACTCATTTTGAAACAATTTTAGACGCAATTTATAAAACAGTTTATTTTTAACTGTATAAACTGCAGATTTCCAGGGCGACCATTTTAATTTATGGATTTTTTTAGTTTCCCTTCCGTTCATATTTATTAACTTATACAAAACAGTACAAATTTTCATCATTACCAGCAATAATTGAAATAAATTGAATATTCTTCAAAATACAATAGCTTAAGTACCGTAAAGTCTTAAAGTCCCTTCGGCCTTTCCGAGAGAATTTGTGGATACACAAGTGTAGGTTCCAATGTCCTCTTTGCTGAAACTGCGGATCACCAGCCACATCAGTACTTTGTACGTTGATCTGTTTTCCATGATGGAGTATTTAGAACTGAAACAGACGATAACAAAGAAATTAACAATAAATATTAAAACATAAACGCAATAAATTTGGATGCTATGTTTCCATAGTGTCTCTCTCCATGAATTTAGTCTCCAGTCCGAACGCTACAATTTCTTAAGGAAATGAATAGGATGGCCGCTTGTTATTTTAACTATAATTGTAACCAGTAGCGTGACAGATATTTCAAATTCCTTTCAAATATATACAGAAGGTATTTCACTTTTCCCTACTTTCATCCTATTCGATTATCCCTTGTGCTCGTTCTAGTTTTTCTAATTTTGCCGAAACCGTCTCATCTTAGTGCCACCTTTTTGTTTTACGTCTTATTTTTTACATTTGTAGATAGATTCAACGGACTTAACCCCATTGACGTGCACGATGTTTTGAAGGCGTTTTTCATATCACGTGTATTGTGAACATGAAAAATAAATAAATAAATATATATATTTTTAAAAATCAAATTGAATATTAGAACGAGTAAAGTTACTTAGTCAAAAAATCTTAACATCGCATATAACTAGTGTTACATTGATAATTTGAAAAATAGCTCAGGTAAATAGTAAAAAGCAGTGGGATATATTGAACGAAAATGAGGGCGATTTGATTGAGACATACATAAAAACGCAGGTTTCATTTCTGTTAATCCCTGCAGAGAGTAATTAGGCCAAGGTCTTTCTTTATGTGTCCCAAGTTGCTATTGAAGTTTATTACTACTATTTAAGAACTATTTTAACTTTAAAAATTATAAATCGTCTGGCATTGATGGAATAGTCTGAAGGAAATTACCAGTTCATTATTCCTCTTTGACTCTACGTAATTTGAGTATTGTATCAGGTACGTTCCTAAAAGGAGTTAGACACACTGTTGTGATACCTCTCTATAAAAAGAAGCTATCAGCAATAAAGAAAATTACAGACCTGTTTCGCTCCTGTCTATGTTCACAAAAATTAAAAAAAACAAATTCAAACCAGCTTCTTTCCTTTTTGGTAAAAAATAATTTAAAAACTGTTTAAAGTAATTATACTTTTAATCTAACTTCTTGGTTAAGACGAAAACGCAGGTATCACGAGCGGGATTCGAACCCACGTTCTTCGGCTAAGGAGAAGGGCCCTATCTTATTTTTATTGTACATCACTGATTTGTTCCTCCATGCAGGGTGCCATCACAGCCTTTGCAGACAACTTTCTGTTAAATATTCCGGTATATAGTTAGATTCCTTTAAACGATTTATAGTTAATAAAAAATCGAATTTTTGTACTAATAAAGGTTTTTCAGGTAGAGAAATCAAAATTATATTGCGTTGCTCTGGTTGTATGTAATAATTCATCAAATTATTTCAAATGTTTTGAGGTACAAAAAGTTAATTAGTTAAGATATCTCAGTGTGATAATACATGATCGTTTGAAATGGGATGAAAAAGTCTATGAAGTCAGAAAAGGTAAAGCAAAAATCTAGTTTTTGTGCATTAAATGTAGCATGAAATTCCATCTTAAAGTTTATTAAACGATTATTCAATCACACATTCAATATGACATTTTCTTATAAGAATATTACCCACCTCATTAGTCACTCAAAAAGAATATTCGAACGATGTATCCAAAGACGTCGCTGCCTGGTTCACGGTGAACGGGTCGAAAATGGAAAAGATCATACTGACACGACTAACTCACGAGGTCATACAAGAATAACTCACAGGGACCTTTTGGACAGAAAGCGACCGCGTAGGTGCCCGTTATGCAAGCATAAATAGCGGTCTTTTCAATTATAGACGGCTTGACGTACACAGTAAATATTTTGCCATATCGTCCTGTGTGAAGTCGTGGGCACGGCAGCGAGCACAGATCTCTGTTCAGATCTTAGGGCTGTAGAGAGTATTAAATAAATATAGTGTTTATGTGTGCTTGTATTGTGCCTGTGTAGACTTTATGTTAATTTATTGGAAGGAATGTAATTTGTTAAGGTGGCCATTCACGATCGCTCCTTGTAGTCCAAACGGAGCGACGCCGTTCCAAAAACCAAGTCACTGAACTGGCGTGCCCGGCTGTGGAGAATATTCGACCGGTCCAAACTCCATCGCGCCACTTCAAATATCTAAGGGGCGTTCGTGAATGGGAAAACCTGGCGTGAACGGTGGAATATTGGACCGCGGGCTTGGTCGTGAATGAGAAAATCCGAGTTTTTTTGGCGCAGTCTCCGTCTTTCTTTCACTGAGCAAACATCTCCGTCCTACATTCTCAAAAAGTGAAAAACGTTTCTTCTTTATTGGCAATGAGATCCAATCGAGATTTTATTGTTGGGGTGATTGAATTGTATGAAAATTTACTATGTTAATGGAAAGTGGTGGACAATGATTACCACGATAGAAATAAAAGAAATTCGGTCCTCACCTGTTGGTCGACCTTTTCAAAACAAAAGATACAAATGCAATGAGAGATGCGGTATTGATAACTCCTAAGCGGTGAGCAGAAATCATAGAGTTTCATGTAGAGTGATGATTTCTCTCATGACTGTCTTTTGTTTTCTAATCAAGGGGGTAACAAGCTGGAGTAAATATAAATAAGTGGTTAATCTTTTTTTGTAAGGTTTTGGTTGAAATGAAAAAATAGTGTCACGAGGGGATTCGAATCCATGACATTCGGCTAAATACGCCGCTGCTCTACCACTTGAGCTATCGTGACTTCGATAGTTCGATCCACTCGGACACCAACTTCTCATCTCAATCTATCTTTCGAATTTTCCCTCTTTTTGCCATTTTTTGGTGTCCGAGAGGATCGAAGTCACGATAGCTCAAGTGGTAGAGCAGCGGCGTATTTATCCGAAGGTTATGGATTCAAATCCCACTCGTGGCACTAGCTTTTCATTTCAACCAAAACCTTACAAAAAAAGATTAATTGAAAAAAGTAATTTGGTCAATAGAACACTAAATATAATGAATAAATAAGACGTTTCATCCATCCTTAAATTGTTCTTCCAAGCAGCGGGTTCAAGGGATCTTTCATCAAATTGATGTTTGTATTACGGCTTCTGTTCAGGAGCCACTTCTTACACCGTTTCCTCTTCGGTTTTTTGTTTTGAATATATAAACAAACAGCAGCATAGCACAAGAGATCGTCATCCATTTTGAGAAGGTAATTCACTAGATGACGTTCGGAGCGACTGGCTGTGGAGCGGTCGTGAATGCCCCCTCAAATTTCAGGCACTCCAAATCGAGCTATACGGCTTGACGCGGTTCCATTTGGAACGATCGTGAATGGCCATCTTTAGTGTGAAAGGAAGGGGTTGTCTAACCCCGCGCTATATCTCGTACTCTGGGATGAGTGTGTGACATCTGGAGAGTAAAAGTAAGTTATTAGCGAGAAGTAGTGGGTTCAACCCGCCCGAGGAATATTGAGTACTCTGAGGCTGTGAATGTGACCAGCATCTATGTTTGTGGTGATGTAGGTATATCTATTGTATGTTTTATTTGTTGTTGTATATGACAACCTGAGGTACAAACGAGAGGCTTGCATTTTAGGATATGGACGTAGTATACATTTAAAAAAATAGAGTCATTAACCAGATCGAGACGCTCGAATACAGCTTAAAACGAAGTTCGCGCGAAAGTACAGAAAAAGAAGGAAAACACGAATATTGCCGGCGATGACCTCAGCTGTTTTTATCGGCCCATAAACCTCCCATTTTATATATATACATATACTCGAACTATGCTCTTAGGTAAAAGAAATGAACATTTGTTACCACTGTTTGTAAAAACAGAATATTACCCTTCCATTATCTTTTTCTATATCGAACACTTAGTTTTTTCACTAAGAAAATTGCATAGACAAATTTAAAAATGTATAATTGTATTTATTGTTTCGTCTATGTAGTAAGGTATTTTTTCTTTTTCATTATGTACTGATTCCACTGTGTGAATATATGAATATGTAAATCCCTTCTTCACTCTCACCTCCAAATTTTGCATTTTCACTAATCATGTTCTCAAGGGTACCTTGTGTTACATTATTTTATGCCCTGTATTAAAATTGTGCTTAATAAAGATGGTGAATATAAAATAAGCAATTATAAAGATGAATCTTTTCTTATGGTGTTGATTTGAGTCATTTGTAGGAGAAGAGGAATTTATTTAAAAACACTTCTATTATTTGTTAAATGTGTTTTGTCAGCTAAATCGTGTATTTGTTAAAATCAATTACGGAAACACTTATTGTTGAGAAGAGAGGAGTTTAAGACATTTTAAACGGGTACTTGTCAGAAAAATCAGTGTCTTATAAACGCCAGGTCTTCCTAAACATTATATAAGCAATTAATCAACAAGGCGCTCTACTCAGAGCGGCCCGTATCATTAATTAACGAGACAAACAATTAGTCACCACCCACGTTAAGCTTTCGTCACTTTTTCTTTCCAAACTTGCGCAGTTTTTTCATGGGGGGGAAAAAGAAAGACGGCATTTTCCGAGCCGCGATCCCCTTTCTCACGGTAATTCCCTTAGCCCCCCGCCAGCATCCCAGCATACCGACCCTACGCACCTCCCCCAATTAACTTTTCCTTTTTTCCACGGCTCTAGATTTTTTATTCTCTTCGTCAGAGGAAATTTAAGGCACATCTCAATTAAAATTTCATTCGAAGAAAGGGAGATTCATCTTTCTTCGCGAATTATGAAGGATTTATGCTTCAGAATAAAATCGCGCTTTTTTTTCAACTTCACTACAACCAACACGTGAAACGTTTCTGTATGTTTTGCACTCCAATCGAATATTACCCAAAAATATAAAAAAAAGCTATTGGTTGGTAAGCTTAAGAGCTTTGTCTACCTGACTCTCCCAGCTTATAGCTAATGCCATGCATTTAAGTTGGAAAAATGCCAAAACGAATATGTCAGATCAAAACTCGGCAAACAACCAAACTATAAGTTGGTTAGATTGTCAGATTCCCCATGGGGTGATGAACCTTTACTTAGGTCGGTTCGTCATCATTTCATTTGACAAACGTGCTCGTTTTCTTGACATCTTCCGTGCTGAGTACATTTGCGATATTTCTTAGTTGAGTTTCTTTTATACATGAAAGGCGAAAGGGCCGTGGTAGTGTTATATTCCTTCTATCAGCATGTGATGATGGGTTTTTCTGATCATAGTCAATGCTTCAGATCCGCTTGATCATAGAAATAAAGGATTTTTTACAGTAGATACCCGGCTCTACTTCATTCATCAGGTTTTTTAAAGCTCCCGATAGATATATTCAAATTATGTATCTGTCTTAAATCACTGTCATTTCGTGTATGATGAATGTATTTATTCACTTTTTTCTCTCAAATTTACCTGAATTCCCGATTGTCAATATGTACGATCGCTTGCTGCAGAGTGATCTCATATGGAAGAACTTAGTTCATTTGGCAATAGAGAAGCGCGATTTCTATTTTTCTAGCAACGGCAGCATCCTAGATCACCACTGACGGTTCCTCTGGAATCCTTTTGCACGATTCCGTACAGTCCTCTAATAATATGAGTCTCCCCTTCTGAATGAAGGACCAAATATTCACATCTTCAGTAATTTCCCCGATGTTGCCAGAACCGGAAGATATTCCATAATTACGTAAACATTTAGAAAAGTTGAAAACGGTAGCTTTCTAAATTCAGTTTGCCATTTGTACCTTGGTTCAATTAACAAACAGAATCCCATCGAATGATGTCTAATGTTCTGTGTGATTCATGTAAGGAGAACGTGCTGGTCAGTGCGTTGTGTTAATCCCTGCAATCTCCTAATAATGGGTGACAACCCAATAAATGAGGTTTCCAGAAAAACTTTCTCAATTGGCTTAGTGCATTCATAGGTATTTTTGTATGATAGTAAGTTCGGTACAGGTATGGACGTTAATTTCACCAAACTCAATGTCTTTGAAAAGGCTGTGACTCACCCATGGCACATGAAGAAAACGGCCCCTTACGTCTTCTTCACACACGGTCCCGGTCATCTGATTGCCACAAACCAAACCGGCTTATCTGTGAAGAGGACAGCCCCCCATTGTTCATGCCCAAGGGAGCAGTTTGCGAATAGTCGACTTTCTCCTCGATGTCTCTGCAGCAGTAGAGAATCAGATTCGGAATGTCTAGAGACTAGATAATCTCATGATGCCTTCTGATGACTATTTTAGAGCTCGGCCTTACAATACGGTCCGTTTAGGGTTGACTACCCGTAATGACGGTTCCGCAGTGCCATAAGAGCAATAAACCATCTCTAGCCGTCGTTCATCGCGGTCGACCGCTACCTTCTCTCCGATCGCGATTTCCAGTAGCCCTAAACCAAGGACCATAGTGGTTAGTAGACGTGCCAAACCCAGAACTTGGGCTATGGTAAAGGACGCTATCGGGCGAGATCTTCTCGACTTAAAACGTGCTTTTAAGGAAGAAAAATAAATAATTAATTTTTTACTCAAAAGTAGTGTTTCATCAAAGAAAACTATTTAGAAAGTCAATTAACTCCCTCGACAAAGACTCTGGAAAGGTTGATATTGAACTGGTTTGTTTTATTTTTAATGTAAAGAGTGTAATAAAGTTAGTAACACATTATAAAGGTACGCAACATATCATTAATGTTGTGTTTACATTTTAAGTCAACTATTAATTATTGCACCTAGCTATTAAGGAAAATAAACAAATAAATACAAATGTCCAGTTTTCTGTCTTTGTGTATAATTTTGTTAGCAGGCAAATAAAGGAAAAGCAGCAATTAATGATTGTATTTCGTTAATTGTTTCTTATATTTTCCAAAACTTCCAGAACCTTTGCGATACCACAAAAATATTCAAACTCCCAATTGCGATTGTTTACATCCAGTGAATAAGTATAAAGAAGAAGCAAATAGAAAGGCAGGGATGAGAGCAACAAGGATTCGTTAGTGTTGGGTGAGCTTCCGCCTCATCCTGAAAACAGTGTTTCTCTTCTCTGATCCTCATTTGTCCTCGACCACTCAAACGCGGTTTAGTTTAATGGAAGACGCCTCCGGTCTCGCACAAATTAACATTAACATTATTCTGAACAGCAAGCAGTAAGCGAAGGTCTGGTAACATTATAATCGAAGTCTAGTAACGCTACAAGTATAGATTAATGATAATTACGGTTATGACGTCTTAAAGGAGATATGCCTTTAAAAAAAAATATAAGTGTGATTTTGATTAAAAAATCGTGACAGTTATTTGCGCTTCTACAATCTGGGTTTGGATGGGATTTTTTAAACTTTAAAAAGTTATCTTTAAAAAGGTAAAGAGTCAAAAGTTAAACATTAAAAAGAAATTCACTAGTTTTAGTGGTCCGCTTGACCAATTAATATATTTCAATTAATTAAGGTTTTTAGTTGAGATAAAAACCTTAATTAATTGAAATTAAAAAGAAATTTGAGGATAAAATTTTATTCCATAAACCAACCAATCCTGTTAGTTTCACACTACCAACCTATCAGTCTCATTGTGTAAAGAGTAAAAATCTCGAAAAACCCCAATTAATACGCCCATATCTTATCATTGCAACCAAAGAAATTATTCTGAATCTCCAGTTTGGATTTAGTCCCTAAACTATACAATCCATGAATGACATCGTGCTGGACGTCATGTCATCCTACCTTGAGAAGAAGCAATGTATTTTCCTTGACATTGCTCAAGCTTTTGAAAAGGTTTTGGCACTCGGAGCTGGATGGCATTCCATCTAGTACGTTCTACCTAATCCTAAAATCGTACCTACATCGTAAAATCGTACATACCTTTCAATCAAGTAGGGTGGTGAAGTACTTAACATTCTTCCAACCGCCCTCTCACATGACGCATTCACTCTAATAAATACAATTACTCTCAATAAGGAAAGACGATATAAAGGAAAGAAAAATAATAAAAGGAATGACAAAACGACTTATCTATGAAGTACGATACAAAATAAAACAGCCTTGCTTCTTCCATAAATGGGCATCGGGGTCCCAAATACTTGTTACCGAGTTCAAGCACGCATTCTCATATCGGGAGGCATTACTACTCGCTCTCTATAAGGTGCCACCCTTCAATTATGTATGAATCATCGAACAACCTTCATCTATTTTTCATGGCATATAATATTGTATATTATAATTATTATTTTCATTATTGTGTTCTCTCTCTCTCGTTCTCGTTCCCTCTCACTCACTCTCTCTATCATGTCTCCTCTTTGCCTTCATGTTAATGAATGTAAGAGTGGTCAGCATTTGACTAAATTGTGCGATTCTAAATAAAACCGTACCTGTCTGACCGTTATGTTAGAGTTGGACTGGGCACAGTGATACCATCCTCTAGATCTATCTTATCCAAGCTGGCATCCCACAAGAGAGCATTCTTGGGCACCTCCTTTACACTGCTATGATACACTGCTGACATTTCTATCCTTAACAGAATTTTACTGATGATATAGGAATCCTTTTCCTTTAAAGCTTAAAGATCCAGTCACCTCATAGAGAAACTGTCAAAACCAAGGGTCTATAAATTAAAGACTTAAACGGGATTTCACTTTCGAACCACATATGTTACTTGGGACTTCACCTGGACAAACGACTTTACTTGTAATCCGCACGCAAGACTAAAACGAAACGAACTAAACAGACGGGACAAACTTTTATCACCACTACTTGGTACACGATCCAAACTTCCACTTAACTACTAAAGATTGATTGTACAGAATGGTTCTCAAGCCAATGTGGACATATGGTATCGAACTCTTGGGATCGACCAAGCATTCCAACTCCTAAAAATTTCAATCAAAAGTCTTAAGAAAAATGGTTAACTCTCCTTTTTTTATCAAAGTTCACCCTTTACCGAGACCTAATATTCCTTTTGTTCCGGATGTAACGAAAGCCTGTTACAAAAAATTCTATCAATCCCTTTCCAGACATCCTAATGCATTGTTCCGTCAGCTCAGTTCCACTACCTCTACCATCCCAGATAATCCTTCCCTTCGATTGAAAGCGCTGATCATTATTTCTTTCTTATAAAGGAAGTTCATCACTGGATGAGCTCTCCTCACACGTTTTGTTCTTACAGAATTTTTACTCTTGTAATTGTTTTACAGTTTTAAAAATCAACAAAAAAGTTTCAGTGGTCGAAATAAAAAATAAGTAAACAATATAGCAATATAAATTTTTCAATTTATTGAAAAGTTAAAGCTTATTTTCATGGTTGTTAACTCTTTCTGAAAACAGCTGTCACAATGTGCTGTTGAAATGGTTGGTCCGAGAGAAAGCCAAAATGAATTTCCCAACGCGTGACTGGTTAATATCCATAGATCAAATTTGAAGGAGCTACCGGGAGAGGCTTAGAAGCTTAGTAAAGCTCTCCCAGAGGCTTTCCTTAATTCCTCTCATTAGACTACCCGTTATTATAAGATTCCTCTTGGGAAAGGTGAGCTTCCGTCGGCCTCTGCCGTTAATAATTTTATTTTCCCGAAGCTCGGCCTTGTTTATCCGAATGTATTTCCTTCCGGCAAGAGACAGAGTTTGGATATTATTATATGCGTGATTTATTATGATGCTAGTTGAACGCTTTGGTCTCGATCCTGTGACCTTAAAGTATAAGAAGTTGCCTTTTAACAATTAGTTCTCCTATATTTTATCTTAAAAAGAATATCATCATCCTGAGGATATAATATTTCAAATTTGGAGTTATATTCCTTGTTGTACAATATGATTAATGTCTGCAGTAAGTTTTAGATTCAGGGGATAATAAGTTCACGCACTTATGCCTTAAGAACGTAACTTTTACTGATCATAATTTATATTTTGTAACTACACAGCTGTCCTTTGGCTTCATCTTTAATCTTGTTCTGTTCTTAGTTTTCTCTTTGCGAAATGATTAGAGATATTCCGTTTTTAGGTAGACAGGTTGATTAATAATTTTTATGGAAAATCGTCGGCAATCCTACTTCAAAATTTCTTTCTTGTTGCGTATTGTTTAAAGGTGTGTCGAAATATCGCTTGGTGGATGGGCATATGACCAAGCTGAAATGAGAAAAATCTCTTTAGTTCATGCTATCGTTTCGAGGATTTATTAGGAAGCTTTATTTGAGAATAGTAATAGTTCTGTTGTCAAAAACATATACAATTGCTGCACAAAAAGCCTCTATCAACCCTCCATACATAAGTGTGAAGAAATGGAAAAAACGTTTAACACCTTTATGTTCCTGATCACTAGTCGGGCTCCTGTCCGTACGACCCCGCCATACAACTAGCCTGTCTGGATGTCTTCCTCTTCATCTCTCAAGTATTTGACCAGGTATGATGATCTCATGAACATCCGCAAATCTTACGTAACCAATTGTCAATTTCAATAGCCCAATTCCCCTAAAGTGTTGGGAGCTGTACTGACACCACTCCTCTAGACTCTTTTATCTGCTGATCTTACCCATCACCGCAATACTATAAGCTTTGAATTATGAGACGGCTTTTCTTTATCCAACTCTGTCATAGCTCTCTCTCTCTCTCTCTCTTTAATGCGCCTCCATTGCCTGGAACCATGGTTTTGCGCTTGGAATATCAACTCAACGAAAACAATTCCCAATTTACCACTTAGGGCTGTACCTATACGACCAATCTGGAATCACACACTAGAATAAATTATTTATATAAAGGGATACAATGTAATCCAAGAACTACTAGAAACTCGTTTTAAACAACTGTTACAGAATTTTTTTCACGCCACTTCATGCACCTGCCATCACCAGCAAATGGACTTAACGACTAAAATTGAACGGGCAGCTAAAAACAACGTCCAACACATTCAGTCCTTTCAAGCCTTTTTTCCGTGCAATAGTAAATGTTACTTTCACTAATTTCGTGGTCCGCTTGACCAATTAATACATTACAATTAATTAAGGTTTTTAGTTGAGATGAAAAAAGTTAATGGCACGAGCGGGATTCGAACCCACGATCTTCGGCTAGATACGCCGCTGCTCTATCACTTGAGCTATCGTGAACCTCGATCCGCTCGGACATCAACTTCCTATCTCAACCCCACCTTATGAGTTTTCCCTACTTTTTGCCATTTTTCAGGAAATTTTACCTTGTATGTTAAAATTTAACCATCCACGCCGACCTTAACTTCTCTTAAGTCCCAGGCATAATCTTAAGATCCATTCCAAATTATTTCATTATCCTTATCAAGATCTTAGGTCCTATGCTGGCCACTTCATCGAAAAACTGCCACCCATATTATCGAATGGGAAGCAACCGATCAACGTAGCCATACCTTAGATACCAAGATAGTCCGGGAACAAAGTAACAGCAATAACAGTCACTCACCACTACCAAAAAAGAACAAATAGCTGGAGCTGAACTACAAAACTGAGAAAAGCGCAATACATAATAAGGCGTTGAAAACCAAACTTCCAGCTTGATTGGTATCCTCCTTCTCATCATCTCGCTGC
The DNA here is from genome assembly GCF_000648675.2 of Cimex lectularius. Classification (NCBI taxonomy): domain Eukaryota; kingdom Metazoa; phylum Arthropoda; class Insecta; order Hemiptera; family Cimicidae; genus Cimex; species Cimex lectularius. The sequence continues at coordinate 1,706,273 of NW_019392893.1, read as the reverse complement.
TCTAATACAATAATATACAAAACTATCCCATCTTATTCTTTCTAAGGCCTCCCACACTGAAGTGGTGGTGGTGACCCCTGATCAGCTGGTTAGTTAGCAATCTAAGGGCTGACTGTCGGGACCTTGACCCAACTCAATATCTGTCTCGCACCACTGAGCCACTTTCATTTTCCTCACATCATGTGACTTCTTGTGGTATTCGAGAAGAAAAGAAATTTTTTTTAGATATATAAAATCCTGTGAAGAGTGATTGCTAACATTGAAAATTGTGTTGAACTGATCGAATCTGACCCTTTTTTGTCTTCTCTTGTCAGTTTATGTTACACACTCTGGAATGGCTCACAGAAGATGGCATGAAAGAAACGCTCTAGTACAACCTTTACCAGCAAGAGTGGGCGGACGCACATAATTGATCAGTTTTCGTCAACTCATTAATAAGAGTTCATCTGCTCCCATGACCAACCAATTCTTACAATTTATTCATGTACTTTATAATTGTGTTAGTCAATTAGTGTTGAACCTAAGCGTTATAATAATCAAACTATTTGATTGTGCTGATAAATTTGTATTACTTTGGTTTTATTTGTATATAAACATTATCTCTTGGAATAATACAGCATTCAAACTTAAGCGCGAAATATTCATAACGATTATAAAAAGGTGAGTTTTGATGTCATATAATGATAATTAACGTTATTTTGGTTTATAAAGTTGTTATAAAGTTTTAGAAACGTCCAACTGTCAAGAGAAGGGAGTAAATTCAGAAATATGTAACCCATAACGAATGGGAGTTTCATTGACCCGAATCCTGGTAAATGATAGATGGAGACATAAATGAAGGGGAAAATATCGTTTTTTCTTTCAGTTTTCAGCATACCGTTTAATTTTATGATAAAATGCGATTTGTTTTTAAAAATGTCGCTCTTGTTGTTAATTCATGTTTATACGTTAAAATATCTTATAAATTCACTTTTTCAAATCGGTATTTATAAGAAAAAAGATATTTAGCTTATACGTAGTCTTTTAGGGCCGTCAGATGCGAGGTTATGAAGATTTTTATTTGAAACTTAATTGTATCCGGTTTTAATATTTCTTGGCAGACGACAACGAAGCATATGGGATCATCTATTCTTATAAATATGAAATTTTATGTTTACTGCTTAGTCAAACATAGCAGTTTTTCTATTACTGTGTTTCAAAATCGTGTAGATATCATTTTCATCTTCAAATTGCTTTTATAAAAGAGTATCGTATGAGTTATTTACGATGAGTTTGCCTTACTATTCAACCAAACCATCAGCAAACTGGCGAGCGCATATGCAGTTGAGTTTTGGCGTTCCATCACGTTACAAAGCTAAACTCAAACTGTCAGTTGGCCGTTCCAACACGTTTTCAAGCCAGGTATTTGACTGGTTTTTGATGGTCAAAACAGTCCGAGGATTTGACTAGGGACTGGCAGCCAGAGACATGCGCAGATTTTCCCAGTGGTTTCGCTCTCCTAAAATCGCATAGTTCTTCTTAAGGGATCGGACCTACATGTGAAATAAATATGTATAATACATGTACATGTATATGTATTTATTGTTTAACCAATAAGCAAGTAAAAAGTATGTAAAATAGAGAACATTTAGTTATGCATTTTTTAAAAGAATTTTATAATTTACACATATTAGTTTAAAAATGTGTAAAAAGGGGAGAATATAACAATTTAATAAAATAGAAAACAAACCTTTAATTTTAGATGTATTTCATATGACGTTCATATTTAACTTGGCTTTAATAAAAATGGATCTTTTTAGTGCTAAAAGAATTCTATAAAACAAAAACGCATTTTTCTTGAAATAATAATTATTATACGGAGAAAAATGCTATATACAAAAATGGTTGAGTATAATGTATAAAATATGTCATATCATAAAAAAACAAAGGAACAATGATATATATATATATATGTATATAAACAAAACATATTATATATTATTATAAACATATACTGTAAAATGGACAGTTAAATATATATACAAACCTATATAACTATATATAAACTGCAAGAAAAGTCATTAATTACACTTTTATATTCAACCATTTTGTATACTGCATTTTTCTATGATGCATAATATGATTATTCTTGTATAATTACTTAATATTTAAAAATATTATTATTATTAAAATATTATTAAATATATATTTATTTTACACAATGTTTTAGCACTAGAACGATAATTTTTATTTACGAAAAATTAAAAAATTAATTGATGTTATTTTTGTACAAAAATAACGAAAATATTCCATGTGAGCATCACACAAATTGAAACTGTCCGTAAAACAAGGCTAGAGGAGTGACAATTTTTTTTAACTGACAAATTTCGGCAGAAATCCGAGATTGGAAAAAAGCGTCCAAAATGAGTTAGGAATCAGTGATCAGTCGATGTTCGAGCAAGCGAGGTCTGAAATCACGGATCAGTCAGCAACTGGTTTGTGATTGTGTGTTGTAACAAATCTATTACATTACTTTAAAAAGTTTTTTTAAATGGACTTTAATTAAAAGGTTTTCTCTTAAAATCATAACGTTGTTTAAATAGAGACGGACTGATTTTACGTGAAATAAAAGTTCCATTTCAAAAAATTGTCAAGTTATCTTCGTTAATGGAAAGTAAACATTTCTGAAGCAAGCGTGTATTTTGAAAAGGACGATTATTTTTCTTATGCCACTCTCATATGTCATGGCAATCAACTCTCTGCACCAAAATAACTCAAGGCGTACGTGTGAATTTCATTGACTTTCAAAATAAACCTGAGATAAATGCTGGAACAACTCCATTGTTTGGCCAGTTTTTACTCACTCGACATGGGTGCAAACAAGTTTTTTATAATTGGGTTTAATATTTTCTTTATATTAAATTCGAGTTCTCTTGCATAATTTTTTTTAAAACAAGGTCTCTTTAGTCGATAAAAGTATATAGATATATCTATATATAGATCTTCCTTTACTACGAATTTAATTAACCAACACAGTCGCAATGGTTTTATTTTTCATGGATGTATCGCAGTTATTTTGCTTTGTTTTTGCAGCATTTATTATATAT
>NW_019392893.1:1496919-1702695 GCF_000648675.2 Cimex lectularius | reverse complement strand
ACTGGAAAATGCATTTATTGACTTTATCAATTCTAAAAATTCTGAATTCTACTCAGACGGAATTAATAAGTTACCAACACGTTGGGAGAAATGTATTGAGAGTATGGGAAATTATTTTGATTAAAGAACATTGCTTTAAAGTAACTAGTTTCTTTTTTTTTGTTTAATACCAAAATCCTGCATTATTTTCCGGACAACCCAATAAAAGGTAGTTTTTGAATATTTTTGAACCTACCAAAGAAAAATCAATACTGTCTATTCAATAGATAGTGTACAATAGTTTTATTTATTCAATAAAGGTTTTTTTGTATAATTCAGTAGAGAGAAAAGAGGAGATTCTTGTTCTTTTATTGCAATTTGCGTAATGCGATGCACCATTGCATCCCTCTTCTGGGCGTTGCACGCGGGATGAAATGCCAATATAAATTCATGAGGAGCCCACCCCTCGTCCATGGGGAAATTCAACAATTTGGCCACCTCCCAGCATGCAGAACGACGCACTTTATATGGCACCTTGGCATGTGTTTAACATGGATTTTCGTGTTATTTAATTATAAGGCCCTGGGGTGGATGAAAATGAGAAAGACTCTGAAGGTTTTCGATTCTGAAGTGTGTACGACACAAGTCGGTCTGCCTTTAATCACATCCGCGTAATATTGCACTGGCGCACGCTACAATTAGTGAAAGAGCCTGGCTGCTTCTGATTTATATAAACATGCGAAACAGACATTTTTTAAAACTGATTTGAAACTTTATGAAAAAGAACGCGCTTAAAAGTTCTTTGGTGTATTAATTTTGTATCGTTAGTAGAATGTCTGCAGGAGAATTCATATTGGCCTCAGTGCCTGAGAAATCGAAGTATGTATGCTTTTCGTTTTCTTCGGGCATTCCATTGCGGAATTCGTCGGACTCGGAAGTCACGAGTAAACCGATTCCAGGCAATAATAAACAACCAATTCTCATTATTCTGACGATCAAGTTAGTCAGCAATCACGCCAGAAAAAGAAATCTCTAGAAAAGATTGGTCTATAATGAAGCCATACGACCAATTAATAATTAGTCAATAATCCACTCAATGTTTCCGTGCTCTTAATATAACACATTATAATAATTGGCGTCAGGTCTTCTTCTTCCGAATGTCATAAATTCCGTTTGAAAATATGTGACCTATATGGATGGGGCTAAATAGATAGCTATAAGACCTTCTGCAACTCCATCTGAGTAGATTACTTATTCTACTCCTCTAATTTGCGGTTGACTGATCTATGACTACCTCCACATGCCTCATGCCTGGGATATGGTTCCACTAGCTTTTACCCTTTTTTGGATGTATCCTTTTTGTTGCAAGGTGTAGGCTACAATAGGGTTAGGGGCTTACAGAATTCATATTGGCTACTTTTGTGGCCAACATGTCCATCCTCATTGTACGTCTATCCCCAAATGCTTAAGGACCGTCAGGTCATTGACTTCTGTCGGGTTTCCATAACATACGCTTTTTGCCTTTACTTCGCATGAAGCTCAAGCCTCCTGCCTGACTGTTAGGGAAAATAACTATCTCCTCCAATATATTCCTCGCCTTTTTATTTCTCTGGCGCAGTGTTCAATTGCTGTGAGTTCAGGCTGAAAAACTGAAGCGTATATACCTAAGTTTAAAATCAGTTTATTCTTTGGATTTAACCCAAGAACTCCTCTCCCGCGCCTCTTATCTGTTTTGTGCCATAAGTATACCTGTGAGAATTGGCCTTCAGATGTATTCTTTAGACAACTCTCTTCTTTCTGGTATGAGTACCATGCATTTGTTGGTGAATTATATATTGGAGTGGCATAATTGGCATGCCTAATATAGTATCTGCATCTCTTCCGTTAGTTTCCATTGTTCGTTGACATGGTCAGTTGCAGATAGTTGTCCATTGAGCCTGTGAGCTGTTGCTCTAAGTACTCGTTGGATTAGAATATGGAACGGTGGAAGGTTTAACTCCTTTAAAACCGTAGTTAGCGTTGTACTCATGGCTTTTGACATTTAGTCGAGCTTGTCTTTGAGTGTCACATAGTCTGCAAGGTCTTAGTCCACAGACAGATATGTCAACATTGGTCTTAAGACACAGATGTAAAGCCATAGGGTTTTTGGCCCTTTGGGTAGTTTTAATTAGATGTGGATTCCACATGAGCCGCTCGTCTAGTATGACTCCTAGATATTTCGTTTCTTTGGAGAATAGAATCTGTGTCCCGCTTAGGCTTGGAATTTCCATCTTTTCCTTGTGTACGGAACTATTAAGGTTTGGTGAGGGGTGATAGATAACTACTCCCGTTTGCAACACCAGTCTACCAGGTTGAGGGCTCTTTGTACATGGCCCATTAAGACTTGCATGACAGCCTTTTACTTCGTGGGATGTGACCTACTGAGTACGCGTTAACTACTTTCTTAGCTCCTGAAACATTCATAATCCGAACACCTCCCGTTGAAGGACGGACAACAAACAAATTTTACTGCCTCTTGTACCATTTACCTCTGTTAAATCAGACTTGAAAAAAAAGAGGTACATTCTGACACGAGAATGGATATTTCGAGGAGATAAGCTGAGTATTTGTCAGTAACTGGTTGAGAGATATTTGTTGGATTATTTGGCTATGGACCTGTAGGCTGGTAAAGATTGTATTTAAGTATGTAACATTAATATATAAAGTTAAACAAAGTGGGAAAAAGGGACTTGCCTTTATGTATACAGTGTACATATAAAATACCTATAATCATATTATCGTACTCGTCCTGCTGTGCCTAGTATCGCTGATCTGTGATAGTAATTGCCATAAAAAGAATATTATACAGAAAATGAGATTTCACATAGACTAAACACTAAATTTTCAAATCCGTCAGACAAACAAAACCAATAAGGACTATTATGATCCAAGAAGATCATACTATTTACCATATAACTAAGTTCCAGTCAAACTAATATACATCAACAATTACTTAAAAACGTCGGTTCTATAGAAAATCTTTATGATTTACGGTAAACCATACACACTAAGTTTAATCCAGGGAAGAATTGTTTATAGTGAATCGTAACGGGAAGATGAGATCCTCGGTGTGAAATTAGAGAGGTAAAACAGCCATCGGCACGTCCGCGCGACATTATCCAGTCTATTACTGTGGCCATAAGACCTCCATCGCACTGTGCGAACCTTGATATCGCCATTTACAACCGAGAGAGCGATCTACGATTGAATATTAATTATGTAAACCAAATAATTGGGGAAATACCATAATTCGTTCATCTGTCTTATTTCAAACGTCTTTTATCTTACCTAAAATGTAGAATAATGCCACAGACGAATGTTGAGCTGTTAATTTAATTGGAGGTCTTTTCCTTGAGGCTTGCAGGATAAAGAACCTGGAGTTTAGTTTTTCCCGACCATCCTCATCCGATTAGTCCTTACATTTCTTCTTGGAAGGATTAAGTGTTGTTTTCGCTATTGTATTAGTCGGAGGCGCTCTTTTTATTTCATAATATTTTATATTTATGTTTTCAGTGGAAGTAAATGATGCGGGTGATTTGCTGTCGCCAGTGAAGTATTTATTCCTAATTTTTTAAATAGGCTGATTTCTAAATACGACTCCTATTTGGATGTGAATGCGGTCCACACTTTTATTCATTTATAGATAGTATTGGATGTGAATGTGGTCCATTCTTTTTTTTTTTTTTTTATTGACAACTACCTTCAGTTAAGTACCAACTAACGGTGAATATATAAAATAAAAAATAAGAGTGGAACAAAATTATCCATTGTAGTTTTAGTACTCCTATGGGTCCTAGTTATTCACAAGTTTATTGAAGTTAGTTTCACGGTGGTTGGGATTTTTGTACGAAATTAGCGATAACTGGAGTGGATACTCCTTGGACAAAAGGAATACTTAGGTCTGTATGAGTAGGTTCTTTGGGGAGACATAAAGAGGAGCATCAAGGATCTTTCTGAGGATTATGATTGGGCTCTTTGAATGCGAAGGATGTTGGAAAGTTTGGCTGAACCCACACTTCCAGTCCGTAAATCCATATCGTCTTCACTATGGTGTTATAGAGCAGCCTTAAGAGAGTTACGTTAGAGTGATTATCAAGAAGTGAAAGAATCCAGTAATGGTGTAATTTCTGGTTGTTTAAGTTGTGTGTGAGAATTCGTCACACATTTGTCAATACATATTCCTAGATACCGCATCTTGCCCGTAGTTGGGAGGGATATGGATTTGACGTAGATCGGAGAAGAGAACTTTTAGCGGACAGTGAAGGTTATGCAAGCGGATTTTGTGTTAAATTTTACTCTTTTCACACCATGACCTCAATAGTGCGAGGTGATCCTGAAGGTTTCGTGTGGAAATGACGAGAGCAGGCAAGAGTTACGAGAAAGGATCCAGGAAGTATGTGATGGAATTGGCAGAGGGTCAATAGCAGGGGTTTTAACGGAAGAATGGATAAAACAAACAGGGATGTGTGACTATGGAAGTGGAAGGCATTCGAAGCTCTTCTTTAATTTTCTAGTTTGGCATAAGTGAGGGAACAGCACAGTGTTTCAAATAAAGCTTAGTGCTGAATGAAGCTAAGCTTTCGGATAGACTCTAGATAAGTAAACAAATTGAATCTTATTGTATTGAATTTGTGGAGCTAAGAAATGTTTTATTCAAAAAAGACAAAGTATAACTCTTGTTTATTATATCTATACATTGACCAGAATTTTGCCCTGAGGAAGACTGTATATAAGCCGAAGGTTTGGTATAACTCAATTCTGTGCTTTATTTTAACCACTACTCTGATCCTTCACCTACGATAACTTGAAGTTGGTCGATACTTTACAACATTATTTCTATTTTTAGACTTTTCGTTGTAATTAAACGTTTTTTACTTTTCTGATTTTTTGTTTGAGTTGTTGTGTTAATTCCGCTATTAGCTTGATTGCGAAAAAAGAGGGTAAAAGCCAAAATGATCAAGCTCCTTGTACTATTCTTTCAAGAAAATTGTATCTCGGGAAATCCTTGACCGATTTCTCAGTTCAAAAATTAGTTATTAATAGAATTACAATGCGGTTCGTCATTACTTGGAATTAATCCATTGCTATATACTTCCTCAGCAGTACATACTGGGGATTGCGGAACGATCTATGAAGAGGTTTACATAAACTATTCAACCGCTATTGAAAACAGACATTAGCTTAGAAGAAAAGCGTGATTGCATGCGACTAGGTAGCAACTAGTGGCAATTGAAAACCACGCATCACCACTTCCCGCCAATTCGCCGTGTGATCATTCAATCAGGCGTTTGTTCCTAATTTTTCAATTGGTAGTTTCGTGATTTTATTTATTACAAAAAATCTCTTTTTGTACAAAAAGTACAGTGTTGTAAACTGTTGTAAATAGTGTACGGTGTTGTAAAAGTACAAGTTGACAAACTAGTGAAATAAAACATTTCTCAAATTAAATGACACAGGCTCGATAAAACAATCGATAATAAAATTAAAACTATACAAATCAGAAATCAATAAAATTATTTCTACGGTACAAAATTGATTCCAATAAAGAAAACGCTGGGCATATTAAAAACATTTTACGCTGATAATATAATTATAACTACCTAACCCAAACCCCAACGAAAATATAAAACAACGACAGAACATATATTTTGTATAAGATTTCAATAATCCCGAACAACAATAACACGACTAACCTACTAAAAAACAGAACATCTTACTAAACAATATCTTCACTCCCCATAATTACAATTCCCTGATCCACCAACCTAGTTGTCTACCGACCCTAACCGCTCTCCTGACTTATTGGACTTCTTTGTGGCATCCGGCAAGGAGTCTTTCTCTACTGCTATTGAATTCTTAAACGACGTGTTCTCAGACCACTCTTCTGTGATCCTCACCCTAGACAAGTCTCTTTTATACATACCACCCAGCCTTTCTTTAATCAACCACACTGTAGATTGGGCCCTATTCCAGCACATTTTAAATAATTCTTTAAACAAGAATGTATACATCAAATCCAGTTCCAATCCTACCTCGAATCCTCCACCCAAGTTAACTCTTATCGCTAAGAAAGTCACGAAGCACCACCAGTATCCTGCACAATAAGAAGTCCCAACGGATCCTGAGCCAGATCAAGTAAAGAGAGGTGTCAAACCCTTTCCGACCTCCCATGAGCGGTCTTCACTACTTATCCAGAGTTGAATTCAACAAAGCTCTCAGATCTAATCGCCAAATTTCTCTTTCTCCACCCCCATCTTATCCTTTCAGAAGTTAAATATCAAATTTTCCGCCTCCCAGCTAAGAAATCCCTGGACACGACCTCACAATTCTTAAAAAGCAACCTAAAAAAAGCAATTGAATACAAACAATAATTTTCAATGTCATCATACAAGAAGTACACACAACCAATAACAATATACAAGTCAGAATATCGATTTGGACTTAAGCCGTCCAACGTTCAAAGAAACCAATCCTTTCAATCAAATATCTTCCGTTGCATCCTCCAGCCAGTTGCAGCCAAACCATCCAAAATAGCCTAGACATCCCATTCGTGACGGGCATGATCCTAATACAATTCCTCAGCTTCCACTCCTAGCTTTTCTTCCACACCATTCCACTAGTTCAAGCTCTCCCTTCAACCTCCCACCCTAACAATCAATCCCACGCCGTCAAAAAAGGCAGTGGCCTCCTAAAACAACCCTAAACCTCGACCAACAATCCTAGTCACTGACAGTTCCAGCAATGGCCGGCTCGTCTCCCCCATACGCGTGCCTGTAGTCTGACAGGTTCCAAACAGATCGTTTGATCGCTACCAACAAATTTATGAATATGTGCATAAAACAATAACAAAATACATATTATTTTATTCAGAACTAGAACACAAGAATGTAAACTTATTTAAAGAAACATCGGCAAGGCCAACTTAAAACGAAAGAAAAGAACTCTTACAAAATACCTAAAAAGTGTTTGATGCTACGGGTATCAAACCTGACGTGTTTTTTCCAAAAAGGATTCTGACAAAATAAACTTACTGTCTTTTTAATTAAATGTTCTTTTAATGTTCCTCGATTTACTCTAAAAAAGATCACGTCAAAAATGGTATACACGATAAGATGCGAATGCGGAGATAAATACAAAAACTCCTGATCATTAAACAAAATCGTAAACATTTACTGCAGTGAGAGTGAACGTAAGAACAGCTCAACCTATCAACAAAAACCCTCACTGTTTAATCAAACTGGCTACAAACTCTAATTCTGCATATTCAGAAAAAAAATCAAAACAACACGGCGGTAATGTTCATAAACAGATCACGTATACATATATAAGTTATTCCAGTTGTAAGTAAAAATTCACACAAACGCGTTATTGCATATGTCGGAAGAATGAAATGCGTGTTGAACCAAACTAAACGATCATTAAATCGATGACCCCAAAAAGAAATCTTTCAAAACACATAAAATATGTTTGTTTTCCATTGCTATCGGATATCAAACCTAACGTGTTTTTTCAAAAAAGGATTCTGACAAAATAAGCTTACTGTCTTTTTGATCAAATATTCTTTTAATGACCCTCGATTTACTCTAACCAAATAATAGTCACAGGCCTGCAGGATTTATCATGAAAGGTTTTCATCTGAAAGAGATGAAAATCTCACTGTTAGTATGATGTAAGAAATAAGTGTGACGCCTGTGTTAAAATTTATCAACAATAACGTTTGTTATGAATTTTATCTCGGCTTTAACAAACTTTGTGGCATATTTCAATCTATAGGTTACACGCAAATAGTACATAAATGTTTTATAACTTTTTAATTCAAAGATTATATCGTTTCCGAGCTTGTTCTCTATGTTTGTACACGATAAGACGTAGTTAAACTTTCATAGTGGGTTTCCTGTCGAAGATTACACAGAAAAAATCATGGATAAACAATAACTCTCTGGTACTTTCTGTTATCAAGTTAACTACAATCGTTGATCCCCGTAAACCGAACATTTCACGACCCTGAAACTTTTTTTTGCTTTGCTTTTAATGCGTACGGCCAGTGTCCCGAGTTGACACCACACCCTGAAACTTTGATTATCAAAATCATTTTTACCGGAAAGACTAACGTTTTAATATTATTTTCAATTTGTTGGGACCATAACAACGCACTCCTTATCTAGAAAAAATAAAAGTTTCATCGGAATTCCACATGATGTGAAAATTGGGCGAGACATGAAATCAATGCGAGATCGAGTTATTTAATGGCGTGAAAGTTAGTATAGTATCATAGAACCGATGGCGGAATGTTGAGTACTCGCATCATTTAGATCAGTTGTATAGTAAAAACTTTCCATGACAGAGACCGCAAAATACTTCGCTAAGAAAGTCACGCCTAAACCTACTACAGACATGTGTAACAAAACTCAGTGTTGCACGTCTGATACTCAAAAATATTGAGTAGAGCAGACATCCAATGTAGGCCCCGCCAAGAAGAAGAGAAAACATGTGCTACTGAGAACGCCTGACAAAGGAAAGGTTTCTACTTCTACTCACAGGCAATGAAAAGCTGAATCCAGTATACATAACCAATCATCAGCCACTATATAGAATATGGAGGCTAATAAATAGCCTAGAGATGGATAGTGAGTAATAATTTTGATGGACGCAGAGCTCATATGAAACTAACCTAACCTAACCTTAATGTTAGACTTCGGATTAGTAGTATAGTTAGGTAGATGGAAGAATATTGAGTACTACATTGGCCAAGTGAAATGAAAGAATACAGAAAATAAAATATGCAAAATTGAGTGTGAGTGTGAATAAATTTATGTTTAAAACTTGCACGCGTTGCGGATGGATATTACCTAGCTACGAGTTAGCAATACAGTCTAACCTTGAACTGCCAACCAAAGAGTAGACTTGACAAGGCTAAAAAAAATTAATACGGCATTTTTAACTGACACAGTACCTCATTCATGGTCTGAGGATGCTTACATTGATTTAAAAAAAAAAAGGTGAACGACTAACCCAAGCATTACTATGGTGTAGGCTCTATTTATCGTTCTTTGCAAAATACACTGATGGACAAAATTAAGAAAATTAAAGCACCACCCTTCAATTTTAATATATTTAGATTTATTCAAATTTTACAACAAGAATAATAACTATTGAGTATAGAAACAAACTCAAAAACTAACAAACAAAATACTTTTTTTATTTATCACCTTTAATACCGGGTATTTTCACTCTCGCACGAATCACGTCCTTTGCATTCCGTGGAAAAGATTTCTGGTGAAATCGTGAGGAATTATTTTGCATTCATCAAAAACAGCTATTTCCAACTCTTCTAGGGTGTTAGGATCTGTGTTTCGCCGTCGTACTCGTCGCTTAGGTTGGCCCCAAACATGAATGGGTTCAAATCTGGACTTCGAGCTGGCGACACACACGACGCACTCAATTCCAACTTCATGCAGGTGCATTCATTCAATATGTACTCTATGGGGCGTGGCATTATCCTGCATTAGCAAGAATCTCTCAACGGTGAGAGGTCAAATGGCACATGTTCTTCGATTGGATGTCCCGAGTACGACAAAGAAAGAACCTTCCAAAAAATGTCCCACCTTCTGCTCAGAAAGAGAAGAATTACCTCCCCGCCCGGCGAAGGCATGGCTCAAATACCAAAAAAGACTTTATAGCCGTTCTCTGACCATACACCCCAGGTGGCATAATTCCTCTAATCCCTACCGGCCAAAAGGAAACGCCGATGAGACTATAATTTTCTCTCATCTGCGAATTAAGTATTGCAAGTTATCAATGTGACCAGATAATCTCAAAATGTTGAATGGTTACTGTCTTCCAAATGAAATAACATTATACAAAATAGTGTTATGAGCCTACCTCTCTTTCAGAAGCAGGGCTGTGCAACAGAATAGGACAAAATCAAAACAAAATCAAAATGGATTGGATCATTTTTATTACAAATTATACTTTACTTTATCTTTTATAAGCTTCTTGTAACTTTCCTGTTCTATTCTTAACTCTATATTCACAAATTTAAATTGCATACAATAGAATGCATGGTCATTAAGTGCATAAAAGGAAGCTCAGAAGTCTTTATAGACTAAGCTATGTCCTACCTAACCTTGTAAGTTCAAGAGCTATCATATCCACTGGAAAGACGGAGAAGATGGATATGGTGGGGTCGGTATTTTGATTAAAAAAATCGTTTACAATTCGTTGACTATAAACTCTCACACAACAAGCTGCAACACTACATAATTGCTATACAATATAAACAACACTTTCCCCCTCACTAAATATTCTCCACTACAAAAAATGATTAAAAAATTGTAATATTCTGTTTACGCATCCTCTGCAGTAAACATCTCCACAGGAATGTAACCATTTTTTCAGCATTCTCCCAAAACCTTCCCTAGTCGCCGGGGACGTGTACCATATGTCTTTCGATACATATTGGTCCGTTAAAAAAGGGGAACTAGGTTTACATGTGATTGAGGATAACAACAATGACCGATCATACACTAGAATACCCTTACCTAGGTCCCTCAGGAAATCGGCTGTAGTGTCGTCCGACATCAACTCCATTGCAGGTTTCGGAAGCGATCGAGGTATCCGTGAGCTCTTTCCACCTACCAATTAGATTCTCTTTACCTACCCCAATCTTCCCACAACATTCCTTCGGAAATAGAACACGCGAACGGCAAACTGGTTTATCATATGAAAACTATGGAAGAAGACAATTGCTTGCAACAAAGCGGAATATTTGAATTTTGATCAGTTCGTGGAGATCATGACGAATAGCCTACAAACCATTCCGCTAGCCAAACCAAGAAATGCAGGTTCCAAATGTTTGTTGAAGTTTTGATGGAACTCGGAATGCGAGACAATGATATTAAAAATGCTTATAAGGATTATAAGTCCAATCCGTCATTCAATGCAAATGCAAATTCCCTCCAGACTCCAAATTGACAGACTCTTTCGTGATGAATGAGCTGGAAAGAGCTTTAAAAAAGTCAAGCAATACAGCTCCAGGCCCCCAACCAAATACAATATAATATGACTTGGAACCTTCCACATCCTTCCAAAGAAACCCTCCTACGTATATTCAACGAATATGGGACGAGAAAAACCAAATGACTGGAAAGATATAACAGTTATCCATTATTAAAAAGCAGGATAAGACTTCCGATAATCATAATTCTTATTTCTTTAATTTTATGTATGTTGAAATCGTACGAACGGATGATAAACAGTCGCCTGTTTTGTCCGTTTATGAGAAAACGAAAACATGGACTGGCTGACAAGATTCAAATGAGCCTTCAGTAAATCCTCAACTTAGTTTCAATTCTTGGGGCTTCAGATCAATTCCAGGTTAAATTGGACAGATCATTTTAATTTGTCTGCAGCGAAAGGGGAGAGGCTTTATAACATTTTAACAAGAGCCTTCCACAGGACTTCTTTTTTCAGGTCGATGATCGATTTCGGGGCGGTTTTTTCGGGCAATCGTCGGACTGATGAAAATGATAAGAGAAATCAACTATAAACTATTAAATGTGATTTAAATTAATTTAACTTCTTAAAAATTTATACACAAAACTATAATAGTAAAGTATAAGTAAAATAACTAATTCAAAATACTGTATTGGATCAAACATGTAAATATACAGGGCGATTCGCCAGTCGTACGACGAAGTTCGTCAGGCGCTTCTACACTCCAATAGAACAAAAAAGTTCGTATGCACCATGGTACGATTCTCAACTCTTTAGCACACAAAAATGGCACCTTAAGTAACAACTGATCCTGTAACTAACCCCATTCTAGCTAATAAAAGTTTTATTTACCAACAAAACAGGCTGAAGAATGGTCGAAATTTGTCGTATCTGCTCAAGCTGAAATATGTTTTTTGGCCTTGAAATCGGTCACAATCATTTTTTCCCTTAAAAGTGGAGAATAGGGCATTCCAGATTTGTTTCCGGGTTGGGTGTCAGTTGACTTGGAAAAATATTTAATCTATGATTTATATCATTGTGCCAATATCGTTTATTATATATAGAAAGTACATTTTACCACTGTTGTGTTGGCTTTCTTGGAATTCCCTATTTTAATCTTCATTAAACTCTTTAAAACTCTCTCATGTTTCTTTTTAACATGTCTTGAAAGTAAATTTTTTCGATCATTATAAGATAAAGGTAGGTTATTCAATCCTTAAAATATATACGATTAGAAAAGAGAAGAAAAAGAGAGAAGAATGAATGTATAAAAGAGAGAGAGAGAGAGAGAGAGAGAGAGAGAGAGAGAGAGAGAGAGAGAGAGAGAGAGAGAAAGAGAGAAAGCTACGAGGCTTGTTGTTTCTCCATAGACAAGGCGATTGCAAGGGATTCCGTGACTTGGTACCGAAAAAAGCAGTATCATGTAAACAGGCAATATTTAACGTGAAAAAAGTCATAACAGTATGAAATAATTATCTATGCCAGTGACGTGACTTGGCATCTCGTGATGAGCGTCTAACGTACACAGACCGATTGATTAGTTTGACCCTATTCCCTCATCAGACTTCCGAGTTGTTAAAAACCTTTCATGAAGTTGGTCAGCTGTCATGGACTAATTAAATACAACCTTCGTCCAAGTTTTCAACAACTTCTTCCTTTTGGATAATTATGATTTTGCTCCCGTCACGACATTTATCTACATGCGGCTCTCTTGGAAATTCAACCCGTTACCAATTTCACCAGTCTGGTAAAATTCAACAACAGCCAGAATCTCTTCAGAGTGATTTATACCAATAACGCATTTCATACACATGTTAATACATGAAGACTGTATTTGTGGTTGAAGTGGTTAAAAAGCTTTATTTTTGTGTCCATAATGTAAGACTACCTTCGAGTATGTATGCTCACTTTCGATCTCTAGGCTCTCTTTTAGTGGTAGCCTTTATTGTGACCTCTTAATTTTTTTAGTGGGTTGAAGCTTTTTGTTCGTAATGGTTAGAAAGTTGTCTTCCTCTTTACTTACGCAGTATTGGTCTTTACCAGTTTTGGTCTAATGGGATCTCTATTATTATCTAAAACTCCTCATTAAGTATAAGGCTTTTTACCAGTTCCCAAAGTTTTATTGGGGAACCCGTGTGTATCCTTCAGACCGGAGCCACGGGCATGTCCAATATTGCATCCTTTTAATGTTTGTCTTTAAGTTTTAATTGTTTGTCTTCAAAGTTCAAGCGCAAGAAACATGGGTATACTATGCATTTTTATAGGACTCTTCTGCTTACTGTCCGTATAAAATAGAGTCAGCGTCGATTTTAGTCTTTTCTCATTTTTCTTTAGTTTGGAATTTCCTTATAAGGTTATATCTAGAAGTCCTGTCGTCTACGGGCATGACCTACATTGCATCTGTCTGAATAGCAGCTTGGAAACGTGTATTGGTCCTTCTTTATCGTTGGTCACACGGTGAAGATATATTTGATGAAAAAAGTTGTTTCGTTTAAGATCTTTCGATAAGGTTTTATTTTAAGATTTACCGAGCCACTGATTCTTTTGTTTAATAACTGCATCACTCATGGTGGTTTTTCGGTCTAGCGATTTATCTCGGTGGAATTGGTTTTAGGAAAAAAAATCATCCCGTAGGAGACATCAAGTTAAGCCGAAGAGGATCTAAAAGCACTGGAGCGAGGGGCAATAATTCTAAATGTCTCTTGTTCTTGATTCAGCGAACTAAACTGATTTTTTGTCTCTAGAGGTAGGTTTATAGCACGTTTAGAACCGCTTCTCGTGCCCTCATTTATTTTCTACCTGGGATTCAGCGTTTCTTCCTCGAAAGTATTATCTTAAATACATAAATACATTTAAAGGCTAAAAACCAGGTCACTCGTATTTTGAGGTTTATTTCAATCTATATGTATTTTTGTGGATATATTAATTACAACATACGTTAGTGTACACCAAATTAAACGAGATCAGAAATGCACGAGTTTTAATCAAAATTATTTAATGATGACGGTTAAAAAAATCACCAATCTAAAATACCGGATAATCATTTAGTGATAGATGAAAATTACGATAACAACAACTTAATTTTAAATTTAAAACGTATTTCCTCTTCTGGCGTTTCGAAGGCCTTTAGTCTCCGCGATCATATTTCGTCTTGTGAACGGAATCTCATTCTTTATAAAGGGCGGTTTGAAGTTGTTCAACACTTTTTGGAGATGTCCGATAATGTCTAACTCATCTCTTCAGCATAACCCTTATGTGTTCAATAGGATTCACGTCAGGAGAACGTGCTGGTCATTCATCTTGGTAATCCCAACTTCCTCCAAGTAATGGGTTGTACATTGAACTAGAGCTACATGCAGGCGAGAATTATCAAGCATTAGCACAAAGTGGTCTCCAATGAATGGAGCGAATAAGGCCATAGCTTCCCGACAAACTTTCTCAAAGTACGTTAGTGCAGTCCAAAATTCATTCTGTATAATAATCAGTTAGGTACGGACATGAACGTTGATTCCCCATCATACCATAACTGACTGTCTTTAAAAAGACTGTGACTCATGCACGGTTCATGAAATAAAGCGTTCTCCAAGTCTTCTCCACACACGGTCCCGGACATCTGGTTGCCACAAACCAAACCGGCATTCATCTTTGATGAGAAAATTCCCCATTGTTCATGTGTCCAGGATATATTTCCGAATAGTCACCTTTCAATTCGAAGCTTTTACAGTAGTACAGAACCTGATGCGAGACGTCTAGAGACTAGGATGTTCTCACGAAGCCTTCTAATGTTTGTTTTAAAGCTCACTCTAAAGGTGGCCATACATGCGGAATATTTTCCAAGTGCGAAATAGTGGGCCTTTGGATATACACATGCGGGGGTTTGTACAACCAATCAGTTTGTGCGGGAACAGCGAATATTTGTGCAATTTGAAACGGACACGGAAACAGAAAACTAGCCGAGCAGGCAAGCACTGACTTGTTGCTTTATTGGGTCTGTATAAACGGCTGGAAGTTTGCAGAGTAGGTGGACGCTAATTCCGTCATTTTGGGAGGTCATCTTGCTCCATTAATAAGCACTTCCATCATGAAGCTCCTCCTAAATCCAACCCACAAAGGACAGATGAATAAAATGTGATTCCAAGTTTGAGGAACTTGCTAATCACAGTTACGTATTTATTTGCCTATTATATTAAACTTATAAAGATAAGGCGATCTATTCCAGACTAACGGTGGATTTGAAAACAGCCTTAACTATTAGAAATAAATCTTTTGTGGAGAAACCTTTCCTGCTTGCTGCTAGGAACTGGTCATGATTGACCATTCCCTTATTATAACTTTTTGGAAGTTTGGACAATTTTTCTTCGATGGGCGCTTCTCCCAAGACTTTGACAATGTAAAGCCTTGTTACCAAGGCGTGTGGCTTGGCGAGCCTGGCCTGAGGTTGAATTTGAATTGATTTACTTTACTTTTAATCTAAACTGTGTAAAAGGATTAGTAACTCTCTATTAAGTTAATAACAAGTGTTTACGTTTTTAATAAACTGTTAATTTTTCCAATTAATTTTTATTCCGTATTAATTACATTAACATAATTAATTATTATATTATTATTAATATTATTTTATTATGGTTACTTGACATTTGAAAATATGGCAAAAAGATGGAAAATTCGAACGGTTGTAGGTTGAGATGGGGAGTTAGTGTTCGAAGTCACGATAGCTGAAGTGGTAGAGGAGCGGCGTATTGAGCCGAAAGTCGTGGGTTCGAATCACGCTCGTGGCACCAATTTGTCATTTCAACCAAAAACGTTAGATAAAAAATAATTAATTGATATAATTAATATGGTCAAGTTAAAATTAAAGGCTAGAATATTGTCTAAACAACTAGCTAAGGTTTAAATGTCAATGCTTGATGTTGGTGCTATATAAAAAACGGTGTGTCTTTTTAATATTTTAGCAGTGTAAGGATAAAAATTAAATACTTGATGGTAAATAAAAATATTAAATATTTAATTTGCCATCTTGCGAATAAATGTAGAGATATTTTTTTATTTAAAAATTAAAACTTGCTACACAAAATTTCAGTACTGTAGATTTGTACTTTGAAAGATGAGAATCCACGAGATTAATAGTAACTCTCCTGAAAAAGGCTTTTTGTAATTTTTCCCTCCATTCCGTATTCAAAGGGAAAGTGTTGGAAAAAAGAAAAATTACCGGCTCAAATAAATCCTGTTGCTAGCGTTTGTTTTACAGAAGCGAAAATGGGGTATTTCATTATCTAATTAAAACTCAAAGCCGTGCCCCTCCTTTGGCCCAAGTCCAAACAAGACTCTGCAGTTCTTTGAAGTTTGCCGGTCAAGTACACACAGACTTTTTTTTCTAAATGTCAACGAAGAGAAAATTTACTTTCTGAATCTAAAAAGAACATATTTGCTTTTTGACTTTGCAGCCGTGATATTAAAGTTGGCAAGATCAAACTATAAATTTATGAAGGGCGGAGGAAACTATTGAAATACAAATAACAGCATAGATAAAAAGTCAAAACATCAGGAAAGAATTATCTTCTATTTTTGATACATTAAATTAATTAAACTGTGGAAAAAACCTGTACAAATGATTGGTAAAGAAAGGCGGCATTACATTTCAATTGTCTAAAAGGGATGTTTATTGTTACGAAGAGAAAGCTTTGTTACGAGTTTTGTTGTTTATATATTTTTGGTGGTACAAGTTAATATTAAGTTAAGTAGTATAAGTTATACGTAAGTAGTACAAGTTATGATAGTTTTGACTAATCGATTCTGTTGAACGTGTCCTTTAATTATAATTGATTTGATTTTTTCGGATAACTTATTAGAATGAACCTTTGCATAGTAGAGATTTTTTCGATCTGAAACAGACTTTTAATAAGCTGAAAACATTCTAATTGTAAAAGATAGGCAATGATAGATATTTCCGACTGTACAACTTTCAGACCACCCATACGTTTTCGACCACATCAACGTATTAATTAAATTTTCTTTATTGAATAGATTTTTGATTATTTAAATTAACCAGGCAAGTTACGTTATTATATAAACATTTTCCATATTTCAAAATAATAACTGATTTATATGAAAAATATTTTCTCCACTTCTTTTTACCATCTTCATGCAATTTTGCTATTTCATGCGGTTTAGCGATAGGTTAAATGATGAGGAAATCTTTTTACAGTCATTAAAATTTTAATCTGCAGTGACAAGTGTTTTGTTTAATTTTAACACCCATAAAAACATATCAGAAAATATTAAGTTTTTTCAAAACAATGACAAAATGAATGATGTAGTGGTTTCAACTATCTTTAAAATGAACTCCTTCAAACCTTTCTAGGTTTCTTTTTCGACCGTTGTGGTTGACCCTTGTTCATCAATACTCAGAATAACATTTGACCGAAATATAACAACGATCTAGACGAACCTACCTTGTATGTCACCCAGGTTCCTTAGGACAGGGGCTGTATAGTATATCTGATATTAATGGTGTTAATTGCTATTCAATTAAATTTAAACCTAAAATTATATTGCGTTGTTTCACATAAAATGTCCATTTCCAAGGTAAAGGTTTATTAGTAAAATTACTATATAAAAACAAAATCATTTTATTCGAAGTATTTGCCTTTATTTTCTACACATTTTTTCCAACGCGCGACCAACTTTTTTATGCCGGCACTGAAGAATTCTGAGCTTTGAAATGAAACAAAATCTGAAAACGCTTTTTGGACTTGAACACCATTTTCAAAAATTTTTTCTTTGACGAAGTTGTCTAAATTCCTAAACAGGTTAAAATCTGTTGGAGACAAGTTTAGAGAATAAGGTGGATGCTGAAGAACTTCGTAGTCATGCTCTTTCAATTGTTTACAGTACTTTTTGAAACATGAGGCCTAACGTTGTCGTGGAGTAGAATAGGACCTTTCCGATTTACCAATACATGTTGTTTTTTGTGTAATTGGTTATGCATTTCGTCAGTTTCCTTGCAGTACGATGTAGAGGTAATGGTTTCACCTCTAGGTCAGCTGCCGAATGACCGAGTTGAAACTCGTGAAGGAATATTACACGAAAATCGCGTGCTTCCATGTTCATTTTTGGAGGTATAAATAAAAAGTATGTAATGGATTGGGGAACTTACTATTACAAACAAAAGTGGAGGATTAATAACTGCTTAATTATAATATGTAAACAATTGGAAGTAAAGAATTGAAAACTGCTATATAATTCTGAATTTTTGAAACTATAAAATCGGACGTTTCATTTGAAACAACCCTATAATATCAATTTATATATACATGTGTAGAGATTAGTGACCGTTAATCGATAGTTATTCAGATATCGTGAGATGCGGTCGGGTGTGATGTAGGTCTTCAGAAAAACATTTTCTTTATCGTGCCAACGTTTCGATCTTTTATTGAGATCATCTTCAGGGCTCAAAGTGTTTGTCTTCTGTCACAATTACACAGAAGACAAAGACTTTGAGCCCTGAAGATGATCTCAATAAAAGATCGAAACGTTGGTACGATAAAATGTTTTTCTGAAACCTACATCACACTCGACCGCATCTCACGATATCTGAATAATTATATATACATGTTCTTCTCTTCATATGTTCTTTCCGTTACTTCGCGTTTTACACATGTTCCACGACCTCTTCCTAAGGGTTGGCCACTTGTAACCACCTGTGCCATACGTCATCCACGAGCTTTTTCCCCGTCTTTTTTCTTTGTTACTTGTTAACTTGGGCTCGGATGTGGTGGCGAAGACAGTCGGCGACCGGGTGGGTTCCCAATTATTACGGAAAGCTTCGGGCTTTATAGAAATACCATTGAGGCGTATTGAACGGGGTTTTTATCTATCCGTAATAAAATAAATAAAAGACAAACCAATATAATTAATACTAACAAACAATTATATTTAATGAAAACAACCCCCACAAACATACTGGCAAAACTTTGATCCACCAAACAATACAATATTTATGAGACAATAATCCTCACAAACCTGCTCTAAGGAACACTGGCTAACACCGAAAATCTGCAGAACCTCCACCTGGTGCAAAGCTACTTTTAGCTTAATTATACTTAATTAAAGTTAACAGATCGTAACATCTCACTTTGTGTCTATTCTGCAATTTGACACTTCAGTACAAACGAGAGGCTAGCATTTTAGGATATCGACGTAGATATACACACATTAAAGTAGAGAGGCAGTAATCAGACCGAGACGCTCAAATGGCTGCTCTTTAAAACAAAATACACATAAATACACATGAAAGATCAGAAAAAGAAGGAAAACACCCCGAAGGCCGGCAACGACCTTAGCTTACTTTTTAAATATGTATGCCTTTTTTTCAAGGTGTACTGGAAAAAGGAATAAAACTTTCTATCATCACAATTAAGTCGCAAAGTCAGAACGGAACCTTTTGGACCACCCTGAATATAGTACAAAGTTTCATTATAATCACCACTGAATGAAGATCGCAAACTAATTCAAGAGTTGATTGATTATAATTCTGTTGCATTGGTTCTTTAGTTTGAAGTATTATTCGTGTGTGGGTGTGTGTGCTCAAGCGTTATAAAATACGAGGGTTAATAGAGTTCTCTAATCCGATTTAGTATATTTAAATAGAGCTGTTTAGTCGACGTGCGACTGATTAAAATTTGATTGTTTTTCAACTTTAGCACATGCACGAACCGAGTAAATGATAGGCAATTCTTCAAGGCTCACGGTCAATAAAGTACGCGTGACTTGACAGAGCCCTGGCGTTAATCGGCTCCACACATCCATCCGCAGCTCGCCGTCAACCGTCTAATTTGCTTGAAATATATTTATGAAATTCACGCACGCTCATGGTGGCACCGTTAGTAAACGTGTCAGTTTAAACTTCAATTTAAGTTTTCATTTAATTTTCATTCCGACCGTGCGATAACGGTGTTTGAGAAAAGAAAATTGTGC
This sequence comes from Cimex lectularius, assembly GCF_000648675.2. Lineage (NCBI taxonomy): Eukaryota > Metazoa > Arthropoda > Insecta > Hemiptera > Cimicidae > Cimex > Cimex lectularius. The sequence goes on along the minus strand of NW_019392893.1, from coordinate 1,682,706 downwards.
AAATTCTGAAATCTGAGAAGGACGAGTTGAGAAGATCTCGGGCGGTGTCATCGGATACCCCTCAAGGTGTGTTTATCCTAAGGGGGCTCCAGTTTCTTCTTCTTTGCGACTAAAGTCTTTGTTGTGCGAACAGTGCTTAATTAAAAGCATTTTCTTAACTAAGGTTCTTCTTCTTGAGCTTAGAACATCACACGCGTTGAAGCGAATAAAACAATGTTGACTCAACCTCCAGGCAAATATCGTTGGCTAATATTGTAACAAAATTAAATTTTTTTTGCAACTCTAAGTTTATATATAAATTGATAAAACCTTTATTATGAAAAATGTTTACAACCGCACTGCCTCGGTTGGTTACAACTCGGTTGGTTACAATACAAATTCTAATAAAAATGATTTTGAAGAAAGTGCCAAGTTGCAGCTAAAAAAATATTATTAAACAAAACTATCTAAATATGAAAAAGAAGCAAATAAATATATATTAAATAACGATCAGGAGGTGAAGTCAATTGAAAATAAAACCTCCATTCCTTCGTCGAACTCTTCAGGATTACATCATATCCCCTTCAATGAGGCTATGATACGTTAATTACTAATATAAAAGTTTGTAACACTTGAAAGAAATGTTTAAAATTTTGAGACCTTTGGTTTCAACTACGAGTATGAAATTAGATATTGAATTCATTTACCAATAGATCTTGGCTAATACATTTCATAACAAGAACATGACCCAGATCCGGTTCATGTAGGTTATATCATACAGTCGATAGATCACTAATTATATCGGATAAGTAAATAGGAACATTTAATTATACGACTTCAATATGCGTAATAAACGTACATGTAATACGCAAATTCAATATTGCGGATTAAGGCCTAAATCCATCCCCCCGGATTTAACCATCGCTATTCAGCCCTCTGACGCTAAAAAATATAATAAAAAATGATTAATAGAAGGTGGCAGTGTCGGTGAGCCGGATTGGCAGAGAAGCTCTCTAGTATCAAGAGAACTTCTCCCGATACTACCCCCCCCACCCATAGAATAAGTTAACTTCACCCGATTAAGAAAATTCGAGGTTGTCACACGGACACTTACTTTTGAACCAAAGCACGTGTATAATTTGGACGAGTATATAGGTCCCAATTACCTCTATATAGAGAGCGTCTAGGAATGACACTCGATATGAGAAGTGTGCTTGAGATGTCAATACTCATGAAAATATTTCTTTTGATTTTATCCCACACCACATTGCCGACTATTTATCCCGCAATTTTCCAGAAGAAAATCATGAAAACCAAAACATTAAGGTAAATGCAATATTAACCGAAGTCCCTGAAATCTTTGGAAATTTTATTTCATCCCAGCGAGAGGATCCAACTAAAACTAGGAAATATAATATCCAAGATTAAAAATAAAGAAAAAGTGGACAATTACCTGATGAAAGGTATAAATTATATTACCAATTTCAAGACGGAAGATTAAGAGTTGCAATCCCTGAAAAATTAAAAAATGCTGTTTTTTAGTATTTTCATACTTCAAGTATCGGTTGTCATCAGGGCATTTTTAAAACAGCGTAGAAAATAAAATTCGTATTTTATTGGCCCAAATTAAACGCATTTTTAACGAAAAACATAAATTCTTGCCTAACTTGTCAAAAATCAAAATATGATTTCAAAAAATCACAAAAAAAGGGAAAATTATCTTCCTAAATTTATGCACACCCAGGGCATACACTTATGATTGTTATCGCGGGAGAATTACCTAAATCTAAGCCAAATAACTTCAAATATATCCTAATCTGTCTCGATGCATTTACACGTTATACATGTTTAATTCCATTAAAAGAGGCCACATCAACAACCGTTAGTAAAGCTATGGATAAAACAATTTTTAAAAATTTCGGTTATTGGGAAAGAGTTATTTCAGATAATGGTAGTATTTTTAGATCGATGAAATTTATAAACTTTCTATTTATTAGAAGTATAAAGCTCCATTATTTAATCCGATACAAACCTGATGCTAATAAATGCGAAAGACGGATTAGGGACTTAAAACAAAGGATCAAAGAAAATGGCCAGAAAACTTAAATTTCATTCAACTTGCTTTTAATACAGCAACTCATGAATCGACCGGGTACAGTCCGAACCTTCTATTTCTAGGAGGAAATGTTTACACTCCCTTAGAACTGGCATGGGAAATTGAACCAAGTGATCTTCATATTAACTCGAAAGAATTATGGAAATCTGCTTTTAGAAATTTGCAAACCGCCCACGCTTCTATTGAAAAACACTACAACATAAAACATAAATCCATTGCGTATGACAGAAATTACTTGGGTTCTCTGTTCCGATTCATTCGGTTCAGAGGGTTGTTTTATTGTATATTGATATTGTGGTGTGCCGTAGTGTGTATTGAGAGTGTATGTATTTATTAGCGTGATGTATTGCACAAAACCTCATACATGGAAAATCGTTCAAGTTTCTCAAAGAGATTAATCTTGGCCACCGATTGTAATGAAAAGGCCAGGTTAAATATAATTTAAATGCAAGAGCCTTTTCGAGAGAAGAGAGAAAAACAGGCAGATATAAAGGAATAAAAAAACAAGCTATCAGATAGGTAGCCAATCAATGATTGTAACAATGTGTTTAAAGGCTCAGAGAACATTTCATTTGCATTTTCCCTTTTCGTAATAAAAGGTTCTGGCCAATCTAATCCCACCGGCCACCCTAAGCTCGCTACTTTTTACTTTATTACGAGTAAGCGTCAACCTACTCTCGGGCCTACTCAAGTTTAAAATTACTTTAACATTCCTTGAGCTTCTCCAAAGCAAGTTTCATGTTTCAACTTTTATATTCTAAAATAACTCAGTTCTCCTTCAACTTCCTTTATAACTGAAATATTCGATTTACCTGAAAGTAAGCAGAAAAAAAGATCTTTTTCCACTCATTAAATGAACTCCATTAAAAGAACAGAAAAATTGTAATTTGTTTCTTTTCCTTCTTTTTTATTGATCTAGACGCACAAGGTGGAACTGCAACTGTGCTGGGCATTTCATTATTTACAACGATCCGTTCTTCCATTTTAATTATTATCGGAGGTTAATAAATAGAAATAAACAATTAGTCTAGCAAGTAAAATATTATGTATTTTTGGGTTTTTTACTGATATTCCGATTTCATCCGCTCTGTTTTTTTTGTTTTTTTTAATATCAGGCAACTATCTACAAATCCATAACTGAAATAATTTTAGCATTGTGTAATGTTAGCTGTTTACAGTATGAAGAAAATTTTTGAAGTCGTTTGTTCTGCCTACGTAGGGTTTATTGTACGTGGCCTAATCGTTATTCAATGATTCGACATTCAATTAAATTAGCGAAATTTAATTAATATCGGCGTGTAATCAGTTGAAATGCTCGGCGTGTACTCAGCTGAAATGAATAAATAATTAGACTAGCATGGTAAATTAAACGTATTTTGAGTTATTGTTAAACTTTTAAAGCTTTTACGGTCATTCTGATACCATCTCTTGTTTTACTGATGTTCTATTAAAACAATATACAAAGTATTTTAGTAACTAAACCGTAAATAAAAGTTCAGGATAGCGCTTATGTCCATTAAGTTGCCTCATTATCACATAAGCTTGAAACTANTATATATATATATATATCATAATAAAACCCTAATTACCCTCCGGTTCACTAGTCTGGTGGACCAAATTTCAACAAAAACAAGTTACCCAAACATCAAACAGCATACAAAGACTGGTGAACATATGTATCTCAGTGGCAATGAAAACAATACCGTTAAATCCATTAGAGACAGTCCTAAAACTACTTCCATTGGAAATATTTATACAAGGGGAAGCGAGGAAAAGCTCATTTAAGCTCCAGAAACAATCAAATCAGATAGGAACTGAACACATCGGGCTAACAACAATAATTAGTAAAATCAGAAAAAAAAGGAAAGAACTTGATCAGGCGTTTTTTTGTGACAAACCCTAAACACGAACAATCAAACTCATTAGGGAAGTACACCTTTCAAGCTGAAATATATTCCTTCAATGCTTGTGCCTTAAAAAATGCTAACAGAGGTTACCCAATTTTGAGTAACGAAAAGCAGACCACTAGCCCGAGGAGGATGTTCAAGACCATATATAAACCCTGAACCTATCTTGGGATTAAAAAAAGAACACGGAATCCTTCGTCGCAGAATGGATTCAAAACAGACAAAAGGAGACGTCGATAAACTCTAAGGGCGCTAGATAAAGTACACTTGTCATAAACAACCGCACCAAGACTGGCACACTTGAATGAGAAGCAACTACTCAATGGTGACATAACCTGAATACAAAACCCAGGGAAAGGAATTGTAGTAACGGCTGTCAATGGCCTTATAAAGAGAACCAACTAAGGCCCTAGGAAAAAATAAATACTTGATGGGATCGACCAAAAGAAGTAAATGTAATGATGTAGTGATCAAGATTGGGGTTAATTGAAAAACAGTTCTGCCAAGCTTTCAACATCATTTGAAGACATCCTTAGGCGCTGAATTACAAAAACATTGAAAACATACATTTCACGACAATGATAGAACAATATGTCTTATCGATTAGGTTTCGTGGTCCGATTTACCAAATAAATTCTTTTCAATTAATTATTCTTTACGTAAGGTCTTGGTTGAGATAAAAAAAAGGAAAATGGCAAAAAGATGCAAAGGCCAATAACCACTACAATCTATAATCTTACTTTATGCATAAAACAACATGATAAAAAATTACATGACAGATGTTGATGGTGATGATGATGAAGTGGGAGTTTTATGTCCCAGCACTGCAGCTCCGATATTGATATATGATATAATGCCCATAAAAAAACCTTGGTTCACCTGGTTTTTGCACGAAAAAATGGCCAAATTTTGAAATGGATATTTTCTCAGCCTTTTAAGTCACAGACCTGTGCTAGGTCTCATTTGTTAGAAAATTTAACGTTGAACTTTTAACGTTGAAGTTTTTTTAAATGTTTTCCTAGATTCAGCATTTATCGGTAAATTAAAATTTTTTGGAACATGTCAATTTATGCACTATGGAAACTTCAAATTGAGCTATGGAGCCAGGGAATCGCCCTGGAGCGACCGTTTAGCAATCGATAGGAAATTTTAATAAGCTCTCAATTCGATTGTCTGAATGCATAAATTTTGAACCGTAATGTTTTCGCAAATTTTACGCTCTACAACGCCGGCTCTTCGTGTTTTCCTCTTTTGTTTCCTTCGCGTGTATTTTGTTTTTAAACGGCAACCATTTGAGAGTGTCAACCTGGTTACTGACTTTCTGCTTTTATAGCCTAAAATGCTAACCTCTCATTTGTACCTCAGGTTGTCAAATACAGAATAGAAACAAAACATGCGATATATATATATATATACATTTCATCACCACATACATTTCTAAAATTCTGGTCACATTCACTCCTCCAGAGTACTCTATATTCCCCGAGGCGAGGTTATAAGATTCCACGCTAATAAATTACATCCATTCAAATAAATTAAAACTAACACAACACCCGATAGACGTCTAGTCACGTTCACTCGAAGAAATATAAATAAATTAAAGTTGAAGTTAATGATTTTGACTTACCCATGAAGCAACATCTCTCCGTTGCTTTTCAGCCAATAATTAATTGTGTTGGGAAATGCCTCTACGTAACACTCCAGCTGCACATCCGTCCCAAGAGGGGCGCCGAGCAGCTGATTCGGCACTCGAATCACCGGACTGACTAAAATTAAATTAAAAAATTAACACTTATTAAGATTTATCGCAACGGTCGTACTTACAATTGACATTTAGAATAATCCTTTTACTGACAGCCGGTGGGACGTCGTTACTAGCTATACAGAGATACGCTCCCATTTGTCTTCTATCCACCCGAAAAAACTCCATTATACTCCCGTTATAAGACGTGACTAAAATAAATAAATTAATAAATAAAAACAATATGGTAAAATTTTCATTTAAATAGTAATGATAAGAAATGTCAGAGGGAGGAAAGATTTTTTAAAGAGGAAAAACAAAGAGAAGTAATTCGGTTCTTCAAAATTCAATATATTCTATTTAATCATGTGAAAATAAAATTTTAGGTTGCGCACGAAAAGTAATGTTTACTGTTAAAGTGTATTCGGCTTTTTATTTAGACATTTCTATTTTACCGAGTTGGGGTGCGACCTTAACCTAAATGATTTCAATTCGGCATGTGGGAGTGCAAACAAATTTTAGCAGCATAACGCGATTCGGGGTATCGGGCGATATTATGTAAATGGACTCTTCTGCCCCCCGGATGTCCATATTCGCCTCGTAATGGGTAATGGACTCGTTATCGCTAAACGACATCTTCGGGCAGGACTTTGCCGAATGACTGCATAATTTGCTGTCCGATGTTTCGCTTTTCAGCGGAAAATTGTCCAACGGGCCCGGAAAACCCAATTACCAGTGTAAGCGGGACGCATTAAAGGCTGACGGACTAAATACCTGCACAAGTTTAACCGGCGGACAGATTATGGGAACGACGTGGTGCACGCAGTTGGTTATGGAAAGGGGGAACTTAACTTTAAACATCTTGAAACAGTTGTATTACCCTGTGTAGTTTCAACAGTTAATTAACTTTAATGACTTTGTTTCCAGCAATAAAACAATGTTGAAGATAATTATTGCTCCATTATACGATAGATAAACCCGACCAATTTCTAGTAATCGCTAAAGTAAAGTCGAATGCAGATCTGTTTATTTTCCATTAAGAGGCATGACAGTAAACTACATAAACATTACCATTTTAAATTAAAATTTAAAATTTACAGAACATATCAGATCTTATCATCAATGTGCCATCTCAAGAAGGAAAAAATGATTAATTTCCTTCTTCCGGGAAATAGTGCTTTAAGTAAGGGAGACGTCGGAAAATGATTGATGGCGTATATTACATTAATGAGTTGTCCCTCTCGTTTTCTCTAGACTCTCGTGATAGATCAAAATTTTTTCCTGCGCTAGAGTTTACTTTTAAATAACATCCTATATTTTCAATAATTTTACTGCTGTTGTATTTCCAAATTGACAAGATGAAGCCAGCATAGTTAGCTTGTATTCAACTATTATTATTACTATTTTTTCTCTCCATGTTTGGTATTGTTATGATCCTAATTCACAAGTTTTCCTCTCGATTTATTTTTGTTCTCTTTGTATTGCTGTCAGACCTTAAACAGGATTTCTCTCAAAGATGCCTATAACACCAAATTAAAACATATAAATGTATATATTTCTCTTTTGAGCTAGAAAATAGTACCAATTGTATCACTTTTTTCTATATTATGTATTACTCTAATCAAATTGGTGAAAAAAGTTGAATTTTTGGTTTTATCTCTATTTAGTTATTAGTGTTTTCGAGTTTATTTAGATTATATAAATGTAGTAATTTGCAATAGGGATTCTACTGACGGACAAGTTAATAATTAATTACAAATGAATCTATGTTTTTGTACTTTTATAAAAAGAAAACGTATCACATTATAATGTTTTTACTTACAAATATTTGGGAGTCACTCTGACAGCTCGATCAACGACAATTCAATCATCACCTCAACGAAAAAGTTTCTAGGGCTTAGCTGGGTCTGATCAGAATCTGATCAGTGTTTTTCTTTCAAAACGAAATGCCTTTACAATCAAAATATCAAGTTTATAATAGTGTGTGTTATACGGTTTCATAAGTATTTTTATAAAAAGTTATTTTCTCTACCTGCACACACCGCTATGTGTATGGTTAGTAGTGAATCATCTGCTGAACCAATTTTCTTTTATATTGTACATTACGCTTGCATTTTAAATTTTGTTTGAGGGTGTTTTCATTTCCTGGTCATCGATTGGTAAATGCTGTAGCCAGGAAGGTGACAAGCCGTAGGGCTCACTAGTTTGATTACTGAGATATCTTGGCTCGCAATTACTCTTATGAGTTGGATCTTTCCATATACGTTAAGGCTCAGTGGACTACTGAGCTTTCCTTACTTTTACAGAAGATAAGAATAGTTCACCGGGAGGAGTCTGTGAGGATGCTGTTTGAGCACGTTTTTCTGTATAGAACCCTTTTGGAGTCAAATATGGAATTTAGTGTTTTTGACTGCAGTGACTTAGTCAATTTAGGTGGTTATTCAAATGAGAGGGGTATTACTATATCTCAATGATTTGCCCTGGTTGAGGAAGGATTTCTCAGGGAAAGATGTTCTCTGAGTAATTTGAATGCCAGGAGGATCTTCATCATTTCCTTTGTGAATGTCCTGTGCTGGCCGAATTTCGCCAGCCGTACATGGGAAATAGCTCTCTCTTGGTTTGACAATTGTCAAAGATGTGACAACTCTTCGGCTCTATAATCCTTTAATTTCTTTTGCGATGAAGGACCAGAATACCCTAACCATCCCTAACCAGAATTCAGGTATAACTGGATAAGTGAGTTTAATTACAAATTTTGTTGCTCGTTCTTAAATTGGTATATTGCTTTTTTAAAATATTTTTTCCTATTGTAATATTAGCTTTGTATCGTAAGAATACGATTTTTAGTTTAGATTATTCTTTTGACGTATGTACTTTTTATGATCATTAACATCATCTTTAAGATTACCACTGTAAAATAAATTAAATTATGATATAATCAAAAGAATTCCCAATTCCGGCAGACGGCTTTTTGCTATGTCTACGATTTATTGTAATTATGATGTCAACTGTTTCTTATGTTTAATAATAAATGTATTCTTCTTCTTCATTATAAGGTTTTCTAATCAATTGATTTACTTTAACATCGACTTTACATTATTTATCTCCGAGTGAGAAGGATGTGGTTGTTCCGGCGGAAGGAAACCGGTGAATATCTGTGCGTCGTACCACATACGTCCATAATTCCACATAAAACATGTATAAAAACGTTGCCTTTTCCGGCTATGCAACAAGGCTTATCGATCTGATATAAACCGCCATCTACGTATATCAACGAATGAATCCAGTTCGATTAGTTTCTTTCTACATTCAATTCATTTCCCCGTATTATTCGGAAATGATGTATTATGTATTATGCGATGAATTATCCATCGGTACGTGATCCTTTTCCAGAATGATAAAACGAAGAAAAAAAAAACAGTTTGGTTTCACGGTATTTAAGGATATGAACTGTTCTATAAACAAAGTGTAAGTTATCTCTGATGTTATTGATCTCAAAATTCCTTATTATAATTTTATATTAAAAATCAGAATTAAATTTTTTTAAAAAGAAAATACTCAATTCCTTCATTTGAAACTATGATTAATAATTAACAAACATGAACATCTGTTTACAATATTGAAACCTATGGATCCAGTATTTAATAAGTTTAGAGTGGAAATTGAAGCGTGTTTGAATAAGATCTTTCAGGAATGGGCTTTTAAGGTCTGTATGGATCATTTGATTGGTGACGTAGAATGGAGAGTTGAGGATACAGCGGAGAACTTTAGATTCAAAGGATTGAATTCGTTGGATGTTGAAGGATTTGGCCGAGCCCCCACAGGTCGACTCATATGTTCAAATAGGTCTGATGAGTGTTTTGTACACGGTTGGTTATGGATGCTTAGGTTGATTTTGGTTTCAGTAGGTTCCGAGTAGTCCATATCTTTTATTAAGCTATTGTCCTTTTAATCTTTTATGTGGGTTCCATACACAAGTCTCAGCCATTCACAAGTTACAAGAGTCTGTTATTTTGTAAAGCACGAAGTAAGGAAGTTGATTGGATCTTGTTGGAAATATGTATTGATTGGCAGGTTTGACATTTGAGCGCAACCATAACTTGGCTTTTTGCTCGATCAAACTGAACCGACACCGAGTGCACGAGGCGGTAATGAAGTTCATTCATTGTTGGATTGCTTCTGTGGCTAGGACAAGATTGGCGCGTTTGGTGACGTCCGCGTAGGCATTGTGTAGATGATAAAGAGGATTGGGCCTAGGATACTTTATTGTGGAACGCAAGCATCGATTGACGGCTGGATGAAAAATCTGACAATAGTTACAATTTTTTAATCTATCCCTATATTGTTTTTTGCTTTTTGTGAAGTACATGTTCATTTTGAAGGAAATTAGAATAGAACAATCTCACGCTCACAAAAAAATCATATAATTCAAAATATTATACCAAATAAATAATTAAGTTCATGATGTGAATTGACAATGAGGTAAAGTTCAAAGTTAGTTTCTGTAAAACTAATTTCTGTACAACTCTATCAAAAAATATTTGTACTTCCAAAAATTCTTTTCACTTCGAGAAAGATGATGGGAGCGTACTTGTAGGAACTTAAAACAATTGGACTGTCGATTCCCTGTATAACAACTATATTGCTTCTATTTAAGATTTCATCATTTTTCACCAATTAAGACAATCTTTTTTATCAAGGGTATTTTTAAATTTATCTTGCAATATAATTTCTGCATCTTGGGTTTTCACTAAACCATTTTTTTTTTCCTTTGAAAAGGAAAATCCAACCTGCATTTCATTTTTAACCGGACTACTTCAGAAAAAGTAATTTTTCAAAAAAGTAAAAGAGAGCATCTAGAAGTTTTAGAAATCGGAGGTTCAAATAAGAGCTGATTGTTTAAAGAAAATTTTCTTGTGATTTCATGTACATTTTTGTCCATAAAAAGTTAACTGGAATCAAATTTTAGGCTTTTTTCCTCACATCTTCTTAAATCTCTAATTAACATTTAACTTTTTAAGTAATCAAAAAATTTGAAATTTACAATATTTTGCCAATATGCAAATTTATGCTATATTTTTTAAATATATGGAATAAAATTTGAACCCTTCTACCAAGAATTTATGATTTGGATAAGTGTTAACAAAACGAATCTGCAATTGCGTACAAATCCGGGTTCTGTTCATAAGTTTAAATCGACAACAATTGCTAACAATAAAAAAATTAAAAAGTTTAACTAAACTACTAAAACACATGTTACTGTTTTAACTGTTTTATTGACTATTCTCCCGTCTTTTTTTGTTCCAACTGCAAAGTTTGAAGGAGTTGATTGCTGTGTGGATAAAAAGTAACTGTGTCTCGAGAGGAGACGGCAATCCTCTCTTTTTCCATTCTTCCTTTCATTTCATCTCAGCATTGAAATGGATACGGGCGGTTTATTGCAGGATGCTTAATATTAATATCAAAGCGGGAAAAAAGTTTAAAATATTGAATTTACCCGTCGTTAATTCTCCTTTGGGTCGACGGGTGATAATAAGATCGCCGTCTTCTCTCCTCCAAATTATTCTCGGCTCAGGATGCCCTGTTGCTTTGCAGCCCAAAGTCGCGTTCTCGCCTTCCTGCAATGATAAATCTGGGCTCGTTTCGGAGTAAACGATGTCTGGTGGTACTGGAAAAAAAGTCAAAGTTATTACTGGTTATTTTAATAATTATTTTATCTAAGGCTTTTGGTTGAGATGTTTGCCACGAGAGGGTTTTTACAACCAAAAATCGTAGATAAAAAGAATAATTAATATGGTCAATTATTACCACTAAGCATATATGGTTATGTTAAACCTGCTACGCCTGCAGGTGTTGCCGATCTGTAGAATCAATTTAAGATGGACTAATGCTATATTTTTCCATCAAATGTGTTTAACAAATTAAAAAATTTTGTTAAAAATAAAAAAGATATCAACATCGTCCAATTAAAAAGAAACTTCATTTGATAGGAATTCATGCAAGTATTAAAAATAGTTGTTTACTAATGCATTTAATTAAAGATGCAATCTAATAAAGAGAGAAAAATCTCTTATGAGAACCAATTTGTTGCGGATCCGGGATGCGGTCACAAAGAAGTGAGTGTTGTAACTTCACGCCTAGCTTTCGACCTTTATTACAGTCTTCTTCAGGGCTCTACAAACAATTACAAAAATTTAGGGATACAATAACAATTATGCAGACAATACATCAATAAATTAAGAGAAGTCAACTCACACGTTACATTGTCATAAATAAATTTGACTACAATAGAACATTTATAAACCTCCAAAAAACTAAAAAAACAAAACAGATAACAATAATTAAACCTTTAATAAAGTTATTTATAAAATTAAAAAGCAGGACTAGATTATTTTTTATAAATATAGGCAAGTAACCACTATAATCAGGATTGACACAGTTAACATTAAAAGAAGGCTAAATCAAACCATTGCAGATGACGCTAAGATTCGTTAATGTCGCTTCTTAAATTCAATGAATTAATATCTGCTTTAATGTGAAGCATTTCCTTTATAACTCTCCTGCCCAAGACTTTTTCCATGTCAACAACTTTCACTTTATCAAAATTTATGTCATGGCTTGTGTAATTGTGATCCGGATGTTATAAACTCGTAGATGACCTATATAAGTATGATTTAATTAGCAGAAAATTGAAATTAAAGTCGTATTGCAAAAGTACAATATGCTCAACTCTTTCGAGTTTAAAGATTGTATTCCTACTTATTCAATAAGCACAGATGAAATCTTAGTATCGTTTGACGTTAAATCTCTATTTACCAACATTCCATTAGGTATAACATACATATTAACTAGAGGACAAAATGAAATTTTACAATTTACAAATATCCCCTTGGAGAAACTATTAGATCTTCTCGATCTCACTGTGTTTTGTGGTTATTGTTAATATTGTGACAGGTTTTATGAACAGTTTGATGGCGTTGCAATGGGAGGATTTCTCTCCTATTCTTGCTGATCGGATTATGAATGATCTTGATTGGATTCAATTAGGATACACATTTGACATTAAATTAGTTAAAAAGTATGTTGACGACGCTCCTGACCTTCCGTTTTTGAACCTTTTGGTTATTAAATGGGATGATGGATCAATAATCTACTGGTACCAGAAGCCGTCCAGCACGGATGGACAGAGTACTAAAATTAAGTGATGAGTCTTTTTACAAGGATAATGAGGAAAAGAAACACCGTCAAGTTAAAGAGTAATGGTTATCCCACATGACTTATTAAAAAGTTGATATCTCAAAAAAATGGACTTAGTAGCAATATTGACAGCGGGAATTTGGAGTGGATTTTCTCCTACATATATTGGTGATGCTTAAAAAAAATTATGTCACTTTTAGTGAATAAACTCAGTGATGTAACGATCATTTTTAAATTCAATAATAAAATTGAAAGGAAAATGTTTTCGAAACTAAAATGTAAAAGCCCGCCTCAAAACATGTCAAATATTGTATTTCCATCCAAAGTAAAAACTGCCCCATGATGTATTATGGTCAGTCAAAACAGTACCTAGATGAAAGGGTGACATAACACCGGTACGATTGTTCTGACATGGGTAGTACTTTGTCAAAACATCACAATGACACAAGCCATGGCATAAATTTTGATAAAGTGAAGGTTGTTGACATGGAAAAAGTCTTGGGCAGGAGAGTTATAAAGGAAATGCTTCACATTAAAGCAGACGTTAATTCATTGAATTTAAGAAGCGACATTAACAACCTGTCATCTGCAATAGTTTGATTTAGCCTTCTTTTAGTCCTAACTGTGTCAATCCTGATTTTAGTCACCATTGGTTATCTTCCTATATTTATATATATAAAAATTTTAAAAAAATCTAGTCACGCTTTTTTATTTTAATTTTGTAAATAACTTTATTAAAGGTTTTAAATATTGTTATTTATTTATTTTTTTAATGTTTTTGGAGATTTTTGAACCCTAAATTGTTGTAATTGACTGTAGAGGCCTGAAGAAGATGGTAACAAAGTTCGAAAGCTTGGCGTGAAGTTACAACACTCACTTCTTTGTGACCGCATCCCAGATCCGCAACAAATTGGTGATATCTAGACGGTCGATTCATCTTAATTCCTCTTATAAGAATATCCTTAAGACTTAAGAACTTGGTTCTTACATAAAGAATATATATATATATATATATACACACATACATATATATAAGAAAAGAAAGTATAAGTAAAGAAACCTGGCAAGTCACCAACTAAGCCTGTTATATACAGAGTCTTTTTTAACAGGCAACAGCAGGTTTTCCCTATTTTTTTTAACAGAATCCAAAAAAGGGACCAATGGCAAATCTCTTACATTTTTGCGTAGATTCCAACACCGGTGGAAATTTTTTTTTGCGTCAGTCCTTTCTAATTTCACACTGGAACCCCAAATATTTAGTTTTTTCTAAAACTAAATTTTGAAATTGAAAAAAATTGTCGGGTCTAGGATTTTTGGAAAATGTTTAAAAAACAAGGAAGTTTAATAAATAATGTTTATTAAACGCAAGTTTGAATTTTCTTTGTTTTTCCCATGAGGCCGCTAGGTAAATACAATAATCATATAACTTTAAACACAACCATTGATCATAATAAAAATGAGTGAAATTGCTTACTTGAATGTAAACAATTCTCTGAATACAAAAACGTGCCGAAAAATTATAAACAATAAATGTGATAATTTTATTTATCTTGAGAACATTTCATCAAACAAATTTTTCCAAATGAATACCCTGCTGCCGAATACATACTTAGAGTCACGTAAGCAATTTCACACATATTTATTATGAGAAAAGGTTTTGTATAAAGTTTTTAATTTTTACTGTTTACCTACTGAACCCACGAAAAAAGGAAACTTGCGTTTCATAAACATTTCATGGAAATTTCCCTAAAGTATTAATATTTTCAAAAAGTCTAGAACCATCAATTTAGGAGGTCTACAAAAGTTGTGGTACTCATTCTTCTCAGAAAAAAATCTAGTTCCAGAAAACAATTAAAGTTTGGGTTTCCCATTTGAAATTACAAAAATTGACGTCAAATTAGTCAGTTTTAGAATCTACGCTAATTTAAATGTAAATTTTATGGGAGTTACATTGGTCTCTTTTTAGTATCTGTTCAAAAAATAGGAAACCCTGCTGACGGATATTACAAAAGACCCCCTGTATATATATATATATATATATATATATATATATCTTATATAGCACATTAGCACGTCTTAGCACATTTAGCAAAATTTTGAACAAAAAAATACTGCTGATTCCTATGGATCGACACCTAGTTACCAACAATATTATTATTTTCAATTAGTTGTCGATCACGCCACACAAACTTTCTAATTTCTTTCAACCTCAAACCACAAGAGAGCTGTTTCAAAGTCAGGATGTGAATTTTTCTAGGATTTTTTTCGCTCAGTCCTTTTCATATTCTTCTTTTAATTATTTTATATTTTTTTAAATAGTTGAAATAGTCACATGACTAATTGTATGGCCAAATCTCAATTTTTCCACATTCTCCAATCTGGAAATTTTATGAATTTCTTCTTCGACGATTAAGTTTTATGACATCATTTTTTCTACACTTTTGTTTCAAGTTTGAATAATTGTGGCGGGTGTCTAAAATAAAGGTGCGTTATCTAAATTACTTTCTTGGAAAAATAAGTCCGGATGTTATTATAAGCGATTTTTTTCCCCAGAAATAATTTTATTTTTGATTAAATTCACTAATTTCGTGGTCCGCTTGACCAATTAATATATTATAATTAATTAAGGTTTATAGTTGAGATAAAAAAGAGAGATACAAATATTAATTGGTCAAGCGGTCCACGAAATTAGTGAATTTAATGAATTAAAATGAAGTATACTTCACCAAAGCTCTCCATGGCCATTTCATTTGTCGCCGAGAATCCAATGCGATTACACGAGATTTGAAAAATGGCAAAAAGGTGGGAAAATTCAAAAGGTGGGGTTGAGATGGGAAATTAGTGTCCGAGTGGATCGAGGTCACGATAGCTCAAGTGGTAGAGCAGCGGCGTATCTAGCCGAAGATCGTGGGTTCGAATCCCGCTCGTGCCATTGACTTTTTTTATCTCAACTATAAACCTTAATTAATTGTAATTTATTTTTTTCACTAAGCGTACATCGGTACTTTTTTATACATTAAATTGTATAAACCTGGAACTAGCCATTTAATTTTTTTCAACGATACATTTTTACTACCGGAGTTTTTATAAACGATTTCTACTTTATTTCTGTAACACGGGTTATTTTTCAGTATTTACTGATGTCACCTCCATTAATTTTTATCTAATGTATGGTCAAAATGTGCCTATTTAGTTGTACCTTCTTTTCCCCTCTTTGTCTTCTTTTCCTTAATGTTGAAACATCACGCTGTGAGGCATTATTGATTAAACATAAACTTGTCCGCTGTTCCATCTGTAGCCCTTTATTCCAACAGGTAAACAAAATGCTGTGGCCGTGTTTTATATATAAAAGCATGAGTATTCGGCTCGTTCCCCTCAAGAAATGACCTTCCCATTAATCATATTTCATAGGTTAATAACAATAATAAATAATTTGTCTTTTTAAGCATTAACACCAGTTGGCGGAATCATTTTGAAATTTTCCCTCTAAATCGAAAACGAATAAATGGATTTTTGTTATATATTTACCACATAAATAACTTGTTTCTTGATATTTCATTTACTAAAATATTAAAGGATCTCATTTTGTGATAAGCTTCTTTCATTTGCAGGAATTCTTTTATAAACTAGTACGTTCGGATCAATAATAATGTTATATTTTTCTTTATTCGATAACTTAATAATTTAACCTTTGCAGGTGCTAGTTTAAGTATTTTATAACATGCAGTACAGATAAAAATAAAGTTATAAAAGGTTTCTGAAATAGGTGAACTATTAAGCAGAAAAGTAAATTTTTTCATTTAAATAATTTTGTTATTTATTCATTTCATAGTGAAAAAAGCCAATATATTCGAGAAATGAATTAATTAAGCAAGTAAAGTAAATTATACTCTTTTTCATGTAGGTTTTTAGAGTTAAAGGAACATGAAATATTATTATCAAGATGGAAACAGCCGACAAAATTTCTTTCTATATAATTTTTATTATTAAATTAATCGAAAGTAATATCAAAATAGATAATTTAGATTCGTAGTAATTAATAAATTATAATGGTCCTAGTAAAGTCGAGTATTAACAACGGCATATAATAAAAAGAACGTTCACGTTGGAAGACGGGATTGATGAAAACTTGTACAAATTGTAAATCTTTTAACACAATAAACTAATTAATTTTATTATATTTCTGCATATATAATATCTTTTTTTAAATTGGACAATATCTACAACAAAAATTATTTTGTTGATTACAAGTTAAGAAGCATGTTATTGTAAAACAAATAACCTCGTACGCTATTTCAGATAGGGTTCCGTTAAATCTGCGCATTCGCTCTTCAATCAATTTAGCTTTACCGTTCACGCTAACGGATGCAAAATCTCCCTAATGAGTCCGTCATAAAACCTTAGTCCCTACTGATCATGCATAGTTCATTTGATTATTCATCGTTTTGTTTCATATTCGCGTATTATGGAAAATGTTTAGAAGATAAAATAGTCGGCGTGCTACAGCTTGCAATTAAACAGTTCTGATTATTAGACAAATAAATATGCCGACAAACGTTATCCATATTCAAATTCGCTGTTTTTTTAGTTTAAGCGTTATTACACAAGTTTCGACGAGCAGGATTTGGTGAGAATGGGCGAGAAAGCTTGGAAATAAAATTATTCAAATGCAGGTGAGACGACGAAAAAGAAGGACAAAACTGAAGAACCGTTGTTATTTCCTGTGAAGGAATAAGTTGAAAAAAGTTATATAACGGCCCTTTCGCCGTCAACGCTGAGTTTACAAACTTATTTCCTCCGGCCAAACAACCACTTTATCCCTTTTCACAGCGAACAGAAAAAAAACACATCTATTCTGCCTGTATATTTAAAAAGGAAATTATATATCGGTATTGGGTTTTGAATACGGATTTGTATTTTCGTCAATTGGACAAACGGTAGTTTGGGATTTTCTTAATTGAACAAGTAGGAAAGGAATGCCGGTGGTGGTCTGGAAAGCTGACCCTTTTGTCCCTCTTGTTAACCATTGATTTCCCAGTAGAGCGTCCTTATGCTCGTCTTTAATAATTGAAGCGCGTTTCACCTCCGTCCTATAATCAGTGCATAGGAACAAAATAGCCTTCGTGAACTTTACCCGACTTTTGGTCATCATGTTTTCATCGAAAAATGTCTTTAAATTTAAAGTTTTTTAATTTTACGACAATATGTTTCTGTCATATAGGCGGAAGAAGGAATAAAACTGTCATCTTTTCTGTATTAACAGTAGTTTTGTCTAATAAAATAACTAATTTCTGGCAGGTTTTCATCCTAAATAAATATTGCTGAATAAGAACAAAATAAAAGAAAAACCCGGTAACTTTAAGCCATAGATTACACGGGCCATGCCTAATTACGTACTCCAAAAAGTTACCAAATAAGATCAGAAATATCGGGGAATTCCACAGAGATGATCGAATCAACCAAATCAATGGCTAACGCTAGTTATAAAATCATGGTTGAGTCCTTACTTTAAAAAATAAATTATAATGTACAAGTTTATGAACCTGACCGGCTTTTAGAAAAAAATCACAAAATTAAACTACACAGAAAAACGTGATAACAACCATTTCTATCCCAGTAAAAACAATGATTTTGTTTCCCCGATAAATATTGATTGGGTTGACGGTGTAAAAAAAGGAAAAATGAAACTGAAGTGCGTGCGGCCTAATTAGGTGACAAGAAAGAATACATTGGAACCAACGATAAAACCTTACAGAATGCGTGGATCTGTTTATGAAAGTTACACAAACGGACATTACAATAGCTATTTCAATTTGATTTTAATGTTTGACTTTTTAATATTATTTATAAAACACACTTGATAATTACTAATAAAACGAATTATCGACCAAGAAAATCGGTCCACTAGCTTTTGAGAAAAATCATATTTATCGTGCACTAGAAATGTCAGTCGGATCGAAATTATCAGTCAGAAAATTAATTTACACAGATTTCGGCAGATTAGGTATCTAAGGGCCTAACCTCTGGCTAGGAAAAAGTTGAGGAACAACATTTTTTGGCCAATTTTTGGCGTTAAAAAGGTTTTCTTGTTGATCATAATCAACAACTATTCTGAAAGTGGCATATTGTTCTTTGTATGTTGTTTCAACTTAAAGGGGATTACCGGGTTGGTGGGTGACGGATTTGTACCAAACTTTTTTTAGTTTTTCTACACACCAAATTATCGGACACGTATCCGCTACTTCTTGCGAATAGGCCTTGGTTTCGCCAAAAACATTTTTGAAAGTTGATAGTTTCCGTTTTTTAATATTTTTATTCCGCCGTTCTACTTGCTCAAATCAACAATGTGATTATATAATGCCACAACATTTTTATTTAAATTGCAATAAAAATATACTAAAATACTTTTTATGTTTAGTGGTCTAATTGACTACATTAATTTTTCAATGAATTATTTTTAGCTAAGGCTTGGTTGAGATAAAAAAGGCAGTGTCGGTATACGAACCCACGATCTTCGGCTGACTTTTTCATCTCAACAAGAAAATCTCAAAAGAATAATTAATTGAAAAATACTAAAAGCTATCAAAGTTGATTAATAGCCAAAAATTTCTAAAAACTAAATATTTTTCAAGTAGGTTTTTCGTGAAACTAATATGAAATTTTGATTTAGCACCTCGAAAGACCCCTAAATAAATATTTTGTTTGAATTTAAATTTATCGATTTTTAACCCTGATTTAAATTTTTCCGATTTTTAAGAAGTCGCTATCGGAATATCTGATTGAAACGGCTATAATTAAAAAACGGCTAACAGGATATTAAAAAACATACCATTTGGAAGAAGAGAAAGGTAGTTTTTAACGACATATGTTGAGCATTAAAATATAGAAAATATTTCTATAAGAAAATACACAAAAGAGTCAAATTATTTGTCAGAAATTGATCTCGTTATTTTAAATGGAAATAATAGTCCGATTTTAGAGTTTTTTAAATAAATGAACTTCATTGCGTTTTAAGATTTAAAATTTTTTTTGTGTAATAATTTCATTGTTCGTTAACATAAAAACAAATATGTTCTAGGAATACGAGGCAGAATATTTTAATTTGGTACAATTTAAAAAGATAAATCGACAAGGTACTTCATTCTTTGCATATTTTAACAAACATTTTGTAAGCCAAGTATGCCCGAAAATGTCAAAACTTGGTTTTGTCCTCATTTTTGTGATTCTAGAGTTATAAAACCCTTAGATACCGACACTGCGGAAATCTTGTAACTACATTTTTGACTGATAATTTCGATCCGACTTACATTTTTAGTTTTAGAAAACTGGCTGTTGAAGTTCATTACCCTTACCACTTCCAGAAAATAAAGTATGGTTATTCATGTTAAATTTTTAAAAATGCGTCACTTCCTGTAACTGTAGTTAATACTGGACGTGGCAGAGTACACACTCGCTCAATAATATAACGTTCCTTTTATTGAAGGTGGGTGGTATGACTCTTTTTCGAAAGAAAAAAGTTTCTAAATTCAAAGTTTCTAGGATTTTTTTCTTGCTCACTCGACTTGAGTTTGTTTTGGCGAAGGCGAGGTAAAGGAGTCTCGGAGTTTCTGATATAGCTGAAAGTTGGGAAACATTTACAGGAGAGGTTCCAAGGAGAAAGGTGCTCCCTGGAGAACCACACTTTAAATATCGCCAACACTCGCACCCCCTCTCATGTCCCTAAATCTCACAGCATCACTCTCTTTCCTCCGCACATCCAAACACAGAGTATTTTGTACTTAGTTTTATCCGGGGTAAAAGGATTTGTACAACGGTATTTTTGCTCGCTTCGTCAACCCCCGTATGTTTTTAGGCCGAACAGGGCAAGGTCCTTCCAGTAAATCCAATGCATGTTACATTTATCAACATTTACTTTTAAAACTCCTGTAATAAAAAAATAATGTATAGTTGATCATAAAAAAGCCCAAATTCAAGAGCGTCTTACACATTTTTATTATTTTTTTTTTTACACTGTTATTATTTAATACGTTGCACATTGCACGTGAAAGAAACAACATTTTAATGGCTTTATTAATTTAAAAAAAATGAATAGTTATTGATTTGGGAAGGTATTGCTATTCAATGTGAGCAGGGTGAGGTCTTGGAAAGCCAAAACCACCCTTTTCAAGTTTCAAGTAAGTTTGCATAATTAAGCCCATGTCGAAACGTAATGGTGAAAATTCCAAGAAACTGACATGAAGGGTTCAATACTTGTATATGTATTTAATTAGCAACTACTAATTCACCACCAATCTTAGGCCAAGTTTGTCATAGTCATAGCGATAAATGTAATAGTTTTTAATGGTAATTCACAGTTATCTAAATTATGATGTTGTTGCCATATTTCGGTTAATACAATGATATCACAATCCAATGATTTTATATTAACGGTTAAATAATACAATTTCTAATTAAATCCATACACATTGTAAAAATAAACTGTTGATTTACTTTGTAAGTTAGTGTATCATAAGTCAGAGACAGTTTTATTTCCCTTTCTTTTATTTAACTTTCCTTTACAGTTATGTTTTTCGTAACAATTTTCCTGTTTCATTCCTTCATGGCTACCTTAATAATAATAAAATGGTTATATTAAAATAATAAAGCCTATTTAAAATAAACAATCAGTCCTGTTATAGTGACCTTCAGGTAGTTTAATATAAACACAACCTTTTTACCTTTATCACCTTACTACCGGCCTCCACCTCAACAGGTTTTCCGTACATTATTACGCACTCCATTTTGTCCAAATTTCACTTTCATTCGAGCGAACTATAGTATACGTCAATGCGACTAAACTATGTATATCCTTCTAAAATAATATCTAATAGCAAATATGCAACACACTAAACAAACTCAAAACAAGCATATTGTAACAAACACAACGACAATAACATCCTTTTTCAATATTGAAAATATCGTTACTATCCATACTTTTACACTATACGTATATCTAGAGACGTAAACTTATCTTTGTAACAAATCTTTACTTATTATGGTATAAGTAAATAGTTTAAAATAAATAACAAATAAGTATACATGCATAATAAATAGTTAACATATCAGAAAAATAAATATGTATATGCATGAATAACATGCTGACGTAAATAATATTAACATTCATTTCTATAATTTGTTGAAGTCGAGAGGAGCGATTCGGAATGAAGTATTTTAGAAAAATATATCGGGTTGTCCGGAAAATAATGCAGGATTTTGGTATTAAACAAAAAAAAAGAAACTAGTTACTTTAAAGCAATGTTCTTTAATCAAAATAATTTCCNATGAGTAATCCTGTAAACGTAAACAGAATATTTTATATAGATTTTTTTTAATGAAAACTTAAAATCCTGCATTATTTTCCGGACAACCCAATATTTTAAAAAACACACACACATTTATTTACCGCCCACGAGAGGTGGTCACACGGACACTTACTTTTTGACCAAAGCCCCGGAATGTGACCGGCAAGTAAAGAAAGGTTTCTCGATGTGTCCCATCTAATTGAAGTGTTCAATTCCTAGGCTCCATATAGAACGTGAGTAGGAATGCCATCCGATTTGAGAATTGTGATTGTGCACGGCAGCGAGTATTTGGATCCCGATTCTTGGAGGAGACAAGGTGTTTTATCATATATAGTTTTGTCTTTCTAGCATGTGTGGACAGTGTATTTATTAATTAGGGTGAGAGTATTTTTATATTAGTGTAGTGTGGAAGGACATCGGCGGAATACTGAATACCCCATCGACCAAAGGGTTGTTTTATATAGATTGTTATTTGTGTACCTAGCGTGTGTAGAGAGTGAATTTATTAGCGTGCATTAGCGTGAGAGAGGGTAGATCGTGGAATAGTATCGAAACTCAATTAGATTAGTTATCGGGTTGTCCGGAAAATAATGCAGGATTTTAAGTTTTCATTAAAAAAAATCTATATAAAATATTCTGTTTACGTTTACAGGATTACTCNGTATGGGAAATTATTTTGATTAAAGAACATTGCTTTAAAGTAACTAGTTTCTTTTTTTTTGTTTAATACCAAAATCCTGCATTATTTTCCGGACAACCCAATATTTTATTCGTAAGGAATATTAAATATTTCACCCCCCTAACAGTGTGAATAGCATGTAAATGGAAATATTTAAGATTGAGTGGGTTTGGATGTACAGGCTGATTGCGCTGGGGTTTGAAATTACCTACTTGTTCATAACTCCTAGAACCCAATTTTGGTTGCGAGGCGGTTAATACCGAAATCTGATACCGGAGTGTTAAAACCCGTGATGGGTGATTCTTGGTCTCCTACAGAAGGTATGAGTCTGCCTGCTGTCGATGGCGGAATATCGAGTACCCCATCGACCCTCAATTAGGTTAGTTATATAATATGGGTAAAGGGTGAATATCGAATACTTCAACACCCTAATTGAATGAATGGTTGTAAATAGGAGAAAGTGTAAGAATGAACGTTAGTATGAATGTGTTTGGTCCTGCATGCGTTGGGTGCTGAATTGACCTAGCTGTTGATATGACCCGGACTCAAACCCCGGTGACTGGACGGATAAGACGAGATCTGCCGGTGGACTGTGAAAAGCGATATGCTCAATCCTGCAACACACACACACACACACACACACACACACACACACACACACACACACACACACACACACAAATATATATATATATGTACAAAAATGTACATGTAGGGATTTGAGCCTAATAAATCCAAATCCCTCATACAAACTTCTTATAAGTTTTAAGCTTATAAATTCTTATATTGTTTATTTATTTTTCTGAATCGTTTTGCAAGTTGATGTTATCTTCATTAATGTTTATATGTTCGCTTTCTAATACACTCAGTATTACCTTATTCAGGTCTCTAAGAATTTAACATTACCATGATCCATGGTATGCTTTGTTTGTAAAACATGTTGAGATAGACGTGAAACATTTTTTTTAAACACTCTTTTTATGTTGCTTGAACATATATTTAAGCAACTGAGTTGTTTTTTTAGTATACTATTTGTTGTATGAGTAAATAATTATAGTTTTATAATTATTTACTTTTTTATTTTGTCTTTAATGGGTGGTAATATCGAATTAACTTGATAGTAATTGTAAAATGTCAATGGTTTATTTCATTCTTGTTGTTGTATTATATATAACAATCATTCCATCAAGCCAATAATGTATAAAAACCCTATGAATTTCTTAGGATTTGCATTGTTTTATACACGCTTGGTACTACCATTTTCATTGGTTACTGCGTTACAAAAACTACGTTTGTTCTGAATTTATGATCAGATTAATCAATTTTGCGGCATAATTATTTTTGTGGAATGTTCTTTTTATATTTTACAAATTTGATTTTTTTAAATGAATAGTCACCTACTTTGAGGCTTCTTACAAAATTTCTCACTACGTTGCATTTTTTTTGCCTGAATGCCATGAAAAGTACTTCAGTATTATTTTGCTTTTATTAGGCTTTAAATGTACGTTTATGCCGAAACAGTTATTAAGTGCCCTTGTAATTATTAAAACTAAGAACGTTATACTTCTATTGGTTTCAGCGTCTATAGTAAATTTTGTCACGTTCTTTACTAAATCTAAGTAAATATATCATTATATTATAGTGTTTTTGTCAACATTATATTTGAATATTAGTTTATGTAGATACATATTAATGTGTCTATGATGTATTAAAAAAACTCTTAAATTTCCTCACCTTGTTTTTAGTTCGTTTACGTATATTTCTGCTACAACGGGAGATAAGCAGCCTCCCATTGGCAGCCATTTATCTGTTTATATAGTTTGTTATTAAATATGAAACATGAATTTTTTTAGTCGTAGATCTAAGATTTCTCTAAGTATTTCTTTATTTATATTCATAAAAGGAAATATCGAAATATAAAGGAAAGAACAAACGTCACACTATTACTTTAAATTAAATAAATAAACCGCTTTATTGGCACAAATTAATGCAAAAATTCTCTCTCTTAGGCGGAATTAAAATTGCGTTTGCTGTCTTACGTAATAAGATTATTTGCTACTATGCGCTACTTCCTAGCGAACTGATAATGCGTGCCGGATTTCATCTCTTTATCCACCTCTTATTTGGTATTCCTCTTTTCCATTCTCCGTACCTCGGAGTCAATTCAGTGCTGATTTTTGACTATCTCGTGTCTTTCATGCCACATTCCCGATCGCGATTCCTTAGGAAAGGATGGAAGAGGCAATGTTTTCTCTATTTTGCCTTGCTGACCTTATATTTCCATTTTATGCCGAGGATGCTCTTTGCCGTTTTTATTTTCAGAAATACCACTTTCCGGCCCATCTTCCCTGTCAGTGCCCTGTTATGTATAGCGCAACTGGGTTTACACATTTATTGAGAACTGTATTCTTCACTCTTGCTGAGAAACCTCCTTTAAAAACACCTTTTTAAGGGACCAATTATTCTTCCAGCTGGTCGCTTTCCTATTTTTCATTTCTTTGAGATTCCAACTTCGAAGCTTAGGATTTGTCCAGGTACTTATTTTCCTTTACATTCTATCTCTCTTTATCTGACTTTTACTGTCTCTTCTGTCCTGTTTGCCATGACTTTATTTTTCTCTTTATTCATTGTTAGTTCTTTCTCGTGGATTTCTCTTATCGTTTTTTTTTTTATGTTGAAAAGCCTTATATACAGTATTAAACTCTTCAAATGTTGTACTCTCTTAAATAAAATAAATAATAATAAACTTAAATAAATAATTGAATATATATTTTTGCATTAGAAAAGAGGGTAAATAAAAACATTCAGTATTACATTTTTATTGGAATTCAATTTATAGTTTTTTGGCTAAGGTTTCGATTTATGTGCAATAAAAAACCTCATATTACTGAAAATACGATAGTAGGCAGCGTGATTGTCAGAGACATCACCAGGCTAATATTTAACTTTTTTTAAATTAAATATTTTTTCTTTTTTGTAGTCTTTATTCATTTTGAAAGGAAATACGACAGAAAAGCCTGATTCACATAAACAATCATAAAATTGAAATATAAAAATAATTAAAATTAATTAAGTTTACAGTTTTCATGCATTTCAAAGTTAGTTTGTATAAAACTTCGTTTATAACTCAGAAAATATTTGTAATTCGAAAAAGGCTTTTCTACGTCGAAAGAGGTGATAGGAGCAACGTACAGGAACTTAAAATATTAGGAAAAAGTTAAATAATAAATCTTAGGCATTACGTTTTTACTAGGTTATAACTGCATGTGTTATGGCTAATTGAAAAATGAATTTAAAAACTCGTTTAACTTTATTTTAAGAAAAAGAAATGTGGAAGAGAAGAAAGTAAGAACTTTCTTGGTTCTTTCTCTCAACCTCCTCGAATTCTTTTTAGTACTATTTCATTCTTTAAAATTAAAAGACTTTTAAAAGAAATAAATATGACAAATTCGTATTTACAAATTCTACAATATAAAGTACCCACTTTAGGCTTGCTTCCCCGGTTTAACAGATTAAACTCTCTAAAATATCTTTTTAAAAAGTCACCCTTTTGAAATAATTTAATTTGAATAATATTTATCTGCATTAAGAAGAAAACTTCTTAATTAATAACCCTCAGGGATTATGTTTGCCTAATTAATTGGAATGTGATTTGAAATAACATAGTACAATCTTAAACCCTTTTTCTCTCTTTCTTTTATTGCCCGTTTAAAATAATTAATAATAGCCCACATATTGGCCTTCCATCCCCTAAAGTCTCCCAGACCTATTAGATTTCTTTGCCGTGTCTGGCGTAGGATGCATCTCTTCATCCATCCAATGCTTAAACGACCTCAGATCACCCTAAACATAACTCCAATCACCAAACCAACAAACCTATCTCTTTAACATTGGACGGTGAGTTGGTATCTCTTCCAAGAAATCCATTTTAAACCTAATCATTCCATTGAAATGTGCCAACGAAGTTTATGAAGAAGCTGCATTAAACTCTCCAATACCATTTAGCATTCCATTTCACAATCCTTTTCCTCCACTAGAACTCACAATTTACCCCCTAAAGGTGATATAC
The DNA here is from genome assembly GCF_000648675.2 of Cimex lectularius. Classification (NCBI taxonomy): domain Eukaryota; kingdom Metazoa; phylum Arthropoda; class Insecta; order Hemiptera; family Cimicidae; genus Cimex; species Cimex lectularius. The sequence continues at coordinate 1,655,677 of NW_019392893.1, read as the reverse complement.
CAAACCATACCCCCTCCTTTTGAATCGCCAAACATCAAGCTAGAAGGAGTTGGCAACAATCTTGTTATCCTTTCTATAAAGGACCACTCAACCGGCTAACTGTGTTTCGACGAACTCAACTCTCGTCTTACTGCTCTTCCGAGTACAACAAATATCTTGAAACCCTTTCTACCCACGACAACTGTCTTGGTCTGCTACCAAAAATAAAAAAATTTAAAAAAATGATTAAGTTGATACCCCATCCATTTTCCGAATGGATCCTGGGTTAGGCACGACAAACATAAATCAAACCTATTTTCAACCTTTTTAGAATTCACATTTACTCCTTAACAAGACATTAATGATGCTCCTCAAGCAGAATAGGTTTAGTATTAGTATACCACTTTATGGGTCGGTGCTGTGGTAGACTTAGACTTCTCAAACGATCGGGCTTTTAATTGCTTTCAAAGACAAACTTGCTGGATCAATGAATACAACGCCAACTGCGGCCTTGGAGGTGTTGTTAAACCTTCCACCGTTTCATATTCTAATCCAAGGAGAAGCCAGAGCAGCGGCTCACAGGCTCATACCATGGATAACCAGCACGAACAATGGAAACTGAAGGAGGAGAAACAGGCAGATGCCATACTAGTTATGCCAATCGATGTCACTACTCCTAAACATGAACTCCACCAACAAATACAAGGTACTTATACCAGAAAGGGAAGCCTGAGCCAAAGGGATACATCTGAAGGCCAATTTTTACTAGCACATTATGGTTTAAAAACGGATAGAAGCACGGGAGCTGGAGTCGTTGGAATAAATCCGAAGACTGAACTGACCTAGGTAAAAACGGTAGAATTTTCCAGTCTGAAATCATAACAGTTGAACACTGAGCAGGAGAATTAAAAAGGCTAGGAACAGATTCCAGGAAGAAAGCTATTTTATCTGACAGCCAGTCGGCACTTAAAGTCTTAGCCTCATGCAAGTTAAGGGCAAAAAGCGTAGAAATTCCTGGTAGAACTGGCATGGGTCCCTGGCCATTCTATAAATAGAGGTATGGAAGGGGGATGTGTGGGTCAAAAAAGAAGCCAATATGAATTCTCTATGCTCCGAACCAATTGTGGCCTAACACTTGCTACAAAAAAGATTAATCCAAAAATGGATCCTTAATGAGTCCAGAACCTGGTGGAACCATACCCAGGAATGCAGCACGCGAAGAGATTTATAGAAGAGCCATCCTCAAGACTTACTGGTTGGACCTCTGCCAGGGCACTGCTGCCTAAGAAGGCACATGTTCCGGGTAGGAGTACAGAGAGAAGATATTGTGCAGATATTGCCAGGAAGAAGAGGAAACCGCAGAACACGTTTTAGGTTTCTTTGAGGGTTTATGTAGGTATAGATTCTTGCAACTAGGAGTGTTAAAGCCGCATGCAAGATCTTACACTAAGGAGCCTCTGGCAAGGCTTAGGGAGTTGATTAACAACCTGAAAGAAGCCAGTGATTTATAAAATTAGATTAGCACAATAGATCTACTAAGGTCGAAGTGCAGAAGACCTGTGTACCTCTTTTATTCGTAAATAAGAATATTGTAATTAACGATCAAAATACATTCGCATAGTTTGAAATAAACAAAAGAATACGACCGGTGACCGGTTTTTGCCTTGTGTTAAATGCCATCCTACGAATCACTCGCTGTCCTCTCTTGGAAATATTTCCTTGTTATTCTCATTCCTAAAGCTCACAAACCTCCCTAACTACATATTCTCATACAGGTCCATCATCCTTCTTCCTGTACCCTCCAAAATTCTCGAAACACTCCTTTTAATCCTGTTTTAAAAAGTAGTTTTATCGCAATATTCCACCGGTGGGGTTATGCATATGGTATGAGCAAGGCATTTTTCTTAAAACTTCCTAGTGATAAATGATCTCTTTTGTCATTTTTATAAACGAAGCCCACAAGGTGTACATATAAAGGGATGCATTAATGTTTATATTTATTTTGCTTGTAATGTGGGCTCCGTTCATAGCGACAACTTTAACCCAAAAGTTCCTTTGAACCTGGTAATTAGTGCGTACGTTTATCTCTTAACAATTGTCTAGAAACGCATATTTAACGTGAATAATTAAATACCAACATCAATTCAGTACGCTCTGGCGAAACTTTTTATGTGGGTACCCGAAGATGAGCTTGGAGCAGTTTAATTAGGCAGGGAGAGAATTGGCCCGAGACTGACAATAAAAGAGGTGCGGGGCGCGAGGTGTAAAATGAATCAACTTGCATAATTATCCCACATTATTAAACGGATGAGTATTTTATCTGAATAAAGTTCTGGGCTGTTATCAGGGAAGGTCTTTGTTCCCCAGGGGGAGGAGGGACACAAGTCGAGGGATATTTAAACGAGAGGCTCTGACATCCCCCGCCCTCCAGGCCTTTTACATTTATGAATTAGCATTACCTCCCTTCTTACCCTGAGTAAACTGTAGTTAATTTTTATTTTAAACCACTTACATTTAATTTCGATGGATGCCAACATTTCTAGGGAGATTCAATTTAATATTACAAAGTCTTGAACAATTATATTTATAAATCTATATTCTACGGTTACTGGCAAATATTCATTTGTGTGATGCATTCCCAGAATCCGTGCCATTCTTAAACTAACTGAAATTTGTTTAATTAATACTATTAAATAGAAAGGTTTCAGTTTTTCTTTTGTTAAATGCCATCGTGTCTCACATTAGTCCAACTCGGGAATGGTCAAAAAGTACAGAAGCGACGGCAAGAATCGAATCCTCGACCTCTGTGACAAACCGAGAGACTAATGTCAGCAAATTTAAGTAAATTGACTACTCCAGAGGACAGAAGAGGTCGGGGTGAAGAAGCCATTCTTGCTTAGACAGTCGATGACTTATTGACTTTGTTCTTTTATTCCACTTTTAAATAGTTAATTTAATGATTATTCTATAAATCAGGTCTTATTTGAATTGTCCATGTACAAGGCAGTTACCGACTAGACCATGTCCGATTCTTATGAGGATGATCGGAGATTAGCCTCATAATAATAATTAACTGACAAGTTAGGATTGATCTTTAAGCCTTTATGGCCTCTTACAGCAATACGGACGTTAGCAATTTGGTTAAAAGATCAGCGTCAAATCCCAGTAGATTGGCGTCAAATATATCAGTGTTGCCAATAAACGAGCAGAAACAGCAAGAACAATATTGCCGCCATAAACTCTCGGGATTTTCTGCTAACCTCACACAAAATGTATAAATTTATAAAGAAACTTTAGGCTAGAAAGGGTTAATAATATGATGATTCCAATTGTAGTTGAATTTATTTAATGGATTTAATAATAGAGATATGTTGCATAATGTTTCCCTTATTTCAAGGACTATATTTAACGTCTTTCACATAAACTTGACGCTATTTGAAGACTGAAGACTCTCGACCCGTCCAGAGGAACGTGAAAAAAACCATTCTTTAAGTCTAAGGTCGTAAATATTCTTGTGCCGTTTAATTTGTCTATCTGATCTTCTATTAATGGTAAAAGGTAGCTACCTTTTAATATCTTTTTGTGAGGCGTCTAACCGACTGCGAAGGTTGTATGATACCATCCTGTATCTACTCTTCTAACTGGCTGTCTACAATTTTCTTCTCCGCCGGTGCTAGTCATCGAGGAGACTGTCGAACTGGTACATCATGAGAAAAGCAAATTTTAAGTTTCACATTTGAAAATTTCGTCGCTACTGGGTATTAATTCGTCTTCAATTAGGTTACGTAATCGGTGAATCTTGGTAAACCAAGGTGTACGTTTATAGAAATTATTTGAGAATTTCGTAAAAGTAGTTCTACATGATCAAGAAATAATCTTGATAAAATAATATCATGATCTATAAATTCGTGGTCGACAACATGAAATTCCAAATCATAATTATCATTGGGAATTATAGCACTTTCTGAAAGCCATCCTTTAGTACAAAATTCGTGCTTTCCAATACCTGTAAATAAAATTTTTCCGTTTAAACAATCGATTTGATTTTTAGCAGTCGAAAACAAGATTGACGTGTTAAATTAAGGTCAGCACCACAATCCAGAAAGCCTGTGAACAGGATATTTTGAATTTTAACTAGAGTGAGAATAGGATCAGATGGAAGGCGAATCGATACTTTTAAATTGTCGGCATGGCTTGTTTGAAGTTGATCCGTCGTTGTTTAGTGCAAGCGAAGGAGGGGAACCTACGCGACTCGGGTTTGGGCGGTAAAAAGCTGGTTCGGTGTTGGTAACTATGGAAACCAATACGTCTGTTTACCTTGGTCGTCTCAAAATTTACATTTTGTTATGTTTATCAGTAAACTTGCATTCTTTACTTTTATACCCACATTTGCCACATCTGAAGCATTTTGGTCCTTTTTCACAAAAATGGCAATTCTAGTGATTTAATTCCCCGCAATTAAAACAACGTTAGCTGAACCCGGCTGGACTGATTGTTTACTTGGCATTCCCGGTTTTGCGTCTTTCCATATAATTTTGAGTTTTGTGAGCTTCTTCATATTTTCGTACATTTTTAGTTTTTAACGGAAGTCTTTACAATCTGTGGCTACAAACAAAATAGATTTGTTTTCCGATTTGTCTGGTATATTCTCTATAATGTATTCAAATGTACATTGTAATTCTATGTCCGCCTGTTTAGAAATGCCAAGCATTTTATAGTAATATTCTAATAAAGTTTCGTTATGTCTGGGCCAATTTCTCGTATACGGCTTTCGAATTAAATTTCGGTGAAAATTCTTTTGAGTTTTTTCCAATCGGTACCAAACCCTGAGTACCTTCTTGAGTCTTGGCCAGAAAAGGGTTCCACCGAATCCTCTATGTCTCGAAATGTTATGAAGTCGTTTTTTTCTGGTTTTGTCGCATGGGAGGGGGGTTATGGTGATCGCCATCACATTTTGACTCAAAATAATGAAAATCGGACACATCATTAACATACGTCGATGTTTCCTGCATTTAGCTGTCTTCCTTTTTATTGTCGTTTAATTAATCTTGAACTCTCCGGTAGTGGTTTGGCCACGTAGCATAAACGGTAAATAAATCGTATTCGTCGGCGTCGTTCATCTTCCCATATTCGTTAGCAAAATGTTTTTCTTTACAGCGGCCCCCAATTTGTAGGCTTTGGAAGAAAACACTGTGACTATTCTTTTTAAACTTCTTTATATTTTAAACATTAACACATCGACTTACTCGTCTTAACTTAGGATAACCTTCTTGATTCTTCTCTGTCATTGTTCTCGTCCCCACCTCTCGTCACGTCATCATTGCTTATTCCTATATGTATATTAATTGGACAATACCTCCAATAAAAAACTCTTTGCTGGCATTACCATCACCCGTCAACAAGCACGCTATTCTAAGTCAAATAACGGACGCTATTTCAGATAGAGATCCGTTAAGTCTGCGCACGCGGACTTCAATCAATTTAGCGTTACGTTCACGCTAACGTTAAGCAAATCTTCCTAATATGTTTAGTTATATTTAAATAAATAATAAATCGGTGTGGCGGGTACCACATAAGGGCGCTCAGGGAATGGACCGATGCTTCTTTCTCTCGTGTTCCCAATGTGGAGTTGGGTATCAGATATATATATATATATATATATATATATCACTAGTCGACCGCAATCCAGTTGAAAATACAATATTTAATATAGGGAAACTGAAATGATTGTGCAAAACATTTGATATACAATACCACCTAACTGATAGCCATCTAAATTAAAAAAGCCATTTAAATTGCTGGCTTGGGTTAATATAATTTTAAAATGTTTTATAAAACCATTTAATGTTTATTTGCTCAAAACATATACAACTTGACATTTACTGTAGAAAAATGAATTTTGTTACGAGACAATTACTCTTGGAAATTAAATAAACTGTTAAGAATTCTTGGTACAGAGTATGATCAGAAAACGTGCCATTTCACAATGTAATACCATTATTTAAATTTTATATCATCAGCTGACTTGAACGTGTTGCCGCAAAGTTTGAGAAGTGATGAGCCAACTAGGACGCAGATGCTTCGCGATACAAACCTTCCCACTTTAAAATTTGTAATTGTATCGTTTTTTATGGATGGGTTGGCGGATGAAAAAAGCCTTCTTCCTCTCCTTCAGGGGGCAATAACGATTATTCAAATGTTCTTTATGTGATGTGCCATTTGGGAAGAGGACCGCGCTTTCTCCCTATTCTTTTCTTAAGTCTACGCCAAACGACCCTATCCAGCTGTGTTTTTTATAACATTTTACAATAAAACTAAGAAACAAAAAATGACTTGTGTCCATTTAGTCCTAAACTGCTGTAAACCGTGGAGAATAGTCGAGCGAGGTACACCCAGGACTTGTGTTATTTAACGGGAGCTACGTCCACCGTTGACCAAAGCATCCGCCGCAACTATACTTTTAAGATAAAATCAAGAACTAATTTTTTACTCAAATTTATTGTTTTATCAAAGAAAACAATTTAAAAAACCAATTAATTCACTCGATATTTGGAAAGGATGAAATTGAACTGATTTCTTTATTTTTAATGTCAAGAGTTTAAAAGGATTAGTAACACTTAAATGCAAAGGCTGTGTTGGCGTTTAAAGTGAAATATTAATCTTCCTACCTGGTTATTATGAAGAAAAAAAATTAGTGGCTGGTTTTTGTTTTTGAGTGTATATGTTTGTGTAAGTTGTCAACCCTGCCACACTATAAAGTCCTGTTGTGTTGTGTATGTTTATATTTATGTGCCACAAAGGCTTGTTCTCTTTTATAATTTTTTTATATTGACTATGTGTAAGTTGGCTACATTGCGAAGCTTATAGACCTGTTCTCTTGTGTAAGTTTATGTTTATATGTAAGTGTGTAAGTTGGCAACTTTGCCATACCTTAACGTCCTGTTCTCCTGTTTATGTTTTTACTTATGTATTCATATTTACTTATTTTGCGATAATTTAATGTTCAGTGCTTACTGAACAGACATTATTATTGATGTGTAATGGAAATACTTATATTTTCACTATTGCATGGGCATTAATTCCAGATTTTGTTCATGTACAAGCATAACTAATAGAAAAACTTTTAAGCTTTTATGTTGATGATGTTATAGAGTTCATAGAATAAAAAGGCTAGATGGCACTTAGCGAAAATTGATCTTCAATGCATTCACTGAGAGGCTATAAATACGCGAACGTGGAATTAAATTTTTAATGTAATTGGTTTATAAGCCAATTGTTTAACCAATTTCTGGCAATTTGTTACAAAGTAAATTTACCGATGACCTTTTTCAAGGTACGAATCAAAGGTGATATTTTTAGGAAGATTAGATTTAAATTAACGGCCTGATTCCTGGCATGTTGACTGAGGGGAAACGGACAATGAGGCTTAAGCTAATGTTTTAGTTGCAAACACATATTATACAACCAAGAGACAACAATCTCTCCACGAACCTAATCAGAACTTTTAATGAATTGTTTTGCATAATGGAGAAGGGAAATGTTATAACTAATAATTTCTAGCATAAAGAAAGTAACATTGAGATGTGCGATTATTATTAAAACAAACAAAACACGACCTTTCCAGATAAGCTATTTAGTAATCTTCGGGTTGATACATTTTACGACTAATTACCTTACCTTTGTATATAATAGTGGGTGTATTTATTAATGTTCTGTCGAATGATTTACAATTACAGCGTTTTACATTAAAATTCAAGTAAATATCATTAAACCAAACCTCAACAGCTATTAAGTAAAACAGATAGATTGATAGACATATTTTTAAATTAAAACCGAATTTTATATAAAAAAGCATGTATGATAGTACTTTTTCAAAAACAAAGGCCAAATCAAATGAATCTTGAAAAAGTAGAGTTACAAAGCTTGTTAAATTTATGCGTGTCCGTAAGAGAAAAAGACGAAAATAAATTTTATTCTGGAGCTTATCCCGTTGAATAACAAAAAAAATTGGTAGAATTCGTGTCAAAATGAATAAATAAAAAGAGATTTTAATGTACTAGCATAAAAATAAATGCAATGTAGTAATTAAACGAGGGTGAGAAAAATTTGTTGTTTGTTTGTGTTGTTGTTTTTTCCTGATGATGATCTTAAAATAGGTCGAAAGCTTGGCACTAACAATTGATTTTGTTTTTTCAATAAGCCCATAACCTGATCCACATTATTCGCGAATAGAAAAAGTGTCGATAAATTTAACACTTAAAACACAAAATTAGCCATCCTCCGTGTAAAATTGGAGGGACAGAAGGTAATGAAAAAGTCGGAACTTGAAGGTTGTAACGGTTGGCACTATGGCATGGGAACTGAAAGGGAAGGATCGCAGAGTTTGTAGACCGGATAAGGCAGGAGCGACAAAGAGGTGGATTTGTATGAGGAATGGTTAGAAGAACGGTAGTAACGAGTGTGGCGAGTGTGTATAGAAGACAGATAACAAATATAAGAAGTGGGGACTAGTAAGAAAATTAGCGATAGCTTCAAACTTCCTCTCCTTCGGAGGCATGTATTCTTCGCAGAGCAGCATAACGTGCCGCAAAATTTCTACTTCATCGCACTCCATACAATGTTCGGGTGGTATAAGCTTTATTTTGTGCATGTTGACATGTATTTACCGTGTCCGGTTCTTAGCCGCGTTGTAGCGTAGTCGTTTTGTTTTACCATCCTCAATTTTTTTATTATTATTTTTGTTGGGGGGAGTGAGTGAGTGAGTGGGTGGGTGAGTGAGTGGATGAGTGGGATGGTGAGTGAGTGAGCGAGTGAGTGGGCTGGTGAATGAGTGGAGGGCTGGAGAGTGAGTGAGAGGGCTGGTGAGTGAGTGAGAGAGCGTGAGAGAGAGAGAGAGAGAGAGAGAGAGAGAGAGAAATGTTTTGGGTTTATTGTTGTTGTTGATGATTTTTTGAGTCGAAAAAAGCACAACCAGAGTTGCCCTTTACAAGAGAACGTCTCTCTGATAACTTGGGAACAATCTATTCACGTCGGTTTGGAACATCATTTCCGCTATGCTAGGAGAAATTCAGAAAAATCCCATATGACACTGCATTTCATTAAGAAGAAGAAGAATACGATTATTCTTAAACATAAGTAATAGTTTACAATATACACTGACAGGCAAAAAATTCCACCCAATTGATTTTTTTTTTCATTTTCTAGATAAAAGGAAATTCTGCCCTTAATTTATCTCACTGTTTTTATTAATATATATTTGTTTATGGTATGTTTTAAATTGGTAAACACACTTAATCCTTAATCGAAATCGAGTATAAAGGATTTTTCTATGTTTACTTTTACGGAATTTAAAATGTTTATTCAGTATCATTTGAATTCTGAATCAATAAACTGTTTAGTTTCATCTTTGTTGTTAATTTCAATTTTTAAACTTAAAAATGCCACTTAGTGCTGAGGTTGTTGCGCGTGGTGTGGCACTTATTATTGATGGACTTTCTATCAGGTGTGCGAATATTGCCATCCTAGTTCCCTACGAAATACTGCGACACGCGCTCACTGATGTTGTGGGCGGGAATTTCAATGGATAGTCGTACAGAGTTCGTCGTTATTTGTTGAGGGACTTTGACGACCACGGGCTATTTGAATGACATTTTGGAACATCATGCGATGCCTATCCTCAATGAAATCAGAGACAATCCTATTCTAATGCACGATAATGCCCGTCCACATGTCACTCGCATAGTACAAACGTACTTTCGACAGCAGTGCTCAGACTTCTTCCCATGAACTACTCCTATCTTTTGTAAAAGTAAGGCAATCCGAGTCTTCCACTGAGGCTTACCGTCTATTGAAAAATCAAACTCACAAGAGTAATTGCGAGGCAAGGCACCTCAGGAATCGAATCAGTGAGCCCTTTGTCTTGGAAGTGACAGCACCCTCAAACACAATTTAAAATGCAGGAGTAATGTACAATGTATGAGAAAATTGGGTAGACAGAGGATTTACTATTAATCACCTTACTAGAGGGTGTTTGTAGGCAGTGAAAATAATTTTTATAAAAATACCTTTGAAATATTTCCAAAACCTCATAGCGATTATAGCCCCAAATTTGAGCTGCATAACAAATTACGTATCGCAACACACTATTATAAACTGATAGCAAAAGTATTCCTTTTTGTGAGATAAACACTGTTTAAATTCTTTTCAGACCCAGTTTAGCCGTAGAAACTTCTTCGTTGAGGTGATGCTCTAACAATAATGGAGGTGTAAAAGTGTCTCCCAAATCATTGCATTTCAATAATAATTTCTTGATATTCTATGGAAAAATTTGGGGTATTGCACTTTTGTGGACCGAGAACAAGCCCGGAGACAAAAACAGGGAGATGTTGAGACTATTAGTGGAGAGATTTTTTTTGTTGATAAAATCGGCTTGTAAGCTCCATAAGACTTTGTTTTAAGATGATTTTAAACTTAATTTTGAATTGATAATAACAGGGTCAACATGTGAATCACCAAATAATCGTCTACGTCACATATTGCGATTTTTAAGGAAAAAAAAAATGATTTTATGGGATTCTAAATGGTTCGTGAATGCTTTGTGTATTAGTTTGGCGAGCAGACGTGTGCTATTGGGAGTGGCGAGAAGGCAGGAAATGCTCCAGGTGCCATATGAACACAAGGCAAACTAATTAACGAGATTAGTTGGTAACCTGTAACTAAGTCCGACCAAGTCGCCAACTACATAAATCTACCCGCTTCTAACCCGGATTGAACGCTAACGTTTTATGTATAATTAACAGATTTATCTTTGTGTGGCTTCCTCGCTACATATTTTCCTATCCATAATCCAAATTTGACATTGTCAATGTCAATGAAATTAACGTGATTCGAAGAAAGCTGTTTCACATAAATAATGCTGGGACCGTTTAAGAGTTTGGGGACTTGGTTGTATACATAGTCATATAAGTCATAAAACGAGTCTACTAAGGCCAATCGACTAACGCTTTTCTCTAATATATAAAGGCTACCTCAAACGTTTCCGCCATCCTTTGTAATCTTATAGTAATTTAAAGAAGGATCGGGATTATACTTTATATACGGTGATGCATTTTTCCACTCACCATAGGAAAAATAAGATATTACTTGCTTAAATAGACTATAAACGTGCTACTACATGTTACAAATGTTATCAAAGAAAATTTTTCACGCGGAAAATTTTTTGTTGTTGATGTACAATGTAGGGAAAGTCTATTTTCTCAATGTAAATGTACGTTGGGTACGTTTTTCTTCATACTTCAATCTTGTACTGAACTTTTTGCACCACCCTTTGATTAGGTCAAGGTTTTCGTGGATGTTTGAGATAGCTTGGATAAGATTCGAATAAAAGCACAAAATTGCGGTATCCGTGGGTGGTGAAATGCTATTAAGATGTAAAGGTAGGCCAGCAGTATAAAGGATACAAAGGATGTGACCTAGAATGTTCCCTTGTGCGAGGCCGGGTTGTATCTGTCGGACTTTGAAGAACTTGACGCCAAATCTCACTCTGAAGCATTTCTAATTAAAACGGCTTTCTTGGTAAACACTGAACTAATTTCATTTCAATTTTGCAATGGAAACGTTATAAACTTTCGTAAAACAAAATGCTTAATGCTATTATAACGAATGAAACTGAAGTCAAATGTGGTTTTTGTAGTCATCCCCTTTAATCACAACTCAGTAGAACAATCTGTCATAGAAATCTGAGGTGTACTGGCTGCAATCGGATTATGTTATGAAATACAGTAGGACTGATGTAAATTTTAGATTTGATATAGCCACAGTGAGAGAAGGCGAGATGCTTGAGATCTGGTGAACAAGGAGGCCACACGATGTTGCCCCATGAATATCAATAACTTTGTCACCAAACACGTTCCTCACCTAGTTTTATGATGGTTGGTAATTATGTGCTGGACACAGATCGTGTAGAAAATAAACCTTTTGAATATTACCAACATCAAACAACATTGTCACTTTACATCATAAGAAGATATCGCCTTGACTCAAATGTTTACTGACAACAAAATATGTTGCGATAAAACTCGGTATACAACTGAGAAATATCCACCTGGAATTGACCGTCTGAGGTACTGCGTTTTTTGCTTTGATTTCACAAACTTTACCAACGTTTTTATTTATTTAGATTTTAATGTAGGAAAGTAACTAACGCATGTTTATATTTTATATATTTTAAATATTTTTATTAGTAATAATTCAGCCGAACTATTTTCCACGATATCACTAATCCTTTTAAGCATTAACGTACGATGAACGATGTTTAAGGTTCGTCAGCATGGTTAAAATAAGATTATTTTCATGGCGATAAAGCAATTTTTACATAGACAGTTAGGTTTCAATTTATTTAGACAGCTCCGAGCTACAAAATGAAGAATAATCGCCCACAAATCTATTGTTTAACGATTTTATTGGGACGTAAATGTATTTCTTGTAAATTTATTGTCCACAGTCGGTTTACCACTAGGATGTGTTACGTCTTGTCTAGTCAATGTTTGCCCCAACATTTATCAAGGCTGGAATTAAATTTATTTAAAGAAATATGTTTACGTCAGTGGTAAATTTTAGTTTTGTATATAGTTTCGTGTTTTTGTAAACAGTTTCGTACTCTTAATCCGGTAGTAGTGATAATCCCTTTCAGTGATAAACACTTCCTTCCTCACTTTTTCTGTTTTTCTCTTACTTAACGCCTCTTCCATGTTATTTCTTCTTTTTTATACCAATTTTGTTAATTTTCTTATTGAATTGTGCAAGTTCTTTCCTTTATTAAGAAAGTACAATTCACTATATGTTTCGTTTATCATTTGTTTGAATAATATGGATAGTTTTTGAAATATTTGCCCAAAACTATTTAAAAAATGTTATTGGTGGTAAAAATTAACAAATTAAACAAATCTGTTTTTGTCTTTGTAACATTTTTATTGCATAATTAACCTTAAAATTGGCCAAGTAAAATAAAATAAAATAATAAATCATAGATTAAGGAAAAAGGGCAATAAAACGATATGAAGAAAACATTTCCCTAAGCTAACAAATATCACTCTCAATGACAAAAAAACCGAACACATTTTTGTGTGTTGCTTTTGCTTTTAAGATAGATAATAGTTGACTTAAAACGTAAGTTACACATTAATGATATGTTGTTTACCTTTTACACTCTTTAGATTAACAATAAAGAAAATCAGTTCAATTTCCTTTTTCCAGAGTCAACTTGTCGAGTGGGTTAATTGGTTTTTTAAATTGATTTCATTTGCATCTCGGCCAAGCAGATGATTTGGCCAAAGTTTGACATAGCCCAAGCCCTAGTTGAGCTGCGCTCTACCATCCACAATTGTCTACAGTGGCTTAGTGGGACTGGAAGTCTCGATCGAAGAGAAAGTAGCGTTTGTGACAGGTGAGACGATCGTTTTATTGCTCCACTGCACTTCGAAAACGTCATTTAACGGCTTCCTTGATAGGTAGTCAACTCGAATGGTCCGTAATGTAAGGGTGACCTTTAAAGCAGTCATCAGAAGGATTCGTGAGAATAGCCTAGTATCTCGATGTCCCGAGACAGTCATAAGACAGTCAGTTATGGTATTCATGCCATACCGAATTGATTATCATACAGAATGAATCTTTGATTGCATTAAGGTATATTGAGGAAATTTTTCTGGAAGCACGTGTTTTCTGTGGTCCCATTCGCTCTTTATTGGGGACAACTTTGTATTAATGCTTGATAATTCTTGACTGCCCATAGGTCGAGTTGCCACCGAATGATTTTCTTTTGATTGATTTTCCGATGTTTAATGAACTTTCTTTCAAAACATCATAATTACCAAATTTAATAGAACTAATTAATTTCTGATATAGTTTAATTAGGTACACATTAAAATAAATGTGATATAATTAACAATAAAAATAGATAGAGTTAGAAATAAGTGTGCGATTTTTTGTTTTTGAGTGTATTAATAGAAATGAGTATGTGCATAATTATTTATTAAAACAATCTATTTTTACAGTTTATCATCGCTTATGTAAAAGTTTCTGTCAATAAATATTCTATTTGGAAATATATTTATAATTTTTGTTAGATTGTCTCGAACATCATGGCGTCTGTTCGTGCGCATTTATAAATGTTAAATATTGATACAATAAAATATTTACCCACCTAAAACATCGACGCAGCCGACTTGTTTTTTCATGTTTGTCGTATTGATTTGACACATGTAACATCCCCGATCCGAATATTTAATTTGCCGTATGTGAAGTCTCCACGTGTCCCGATCCGTATCCTGGCTCACAGATATTCTTGAGTTGTGTGTCACAACCCTTTTATCCAGGGTTAAAACCGTCTGGTCCTCGGCTCTCAGCCAGCCGACCTACAATATAAATAAATCAATAAAATATATATATTTAAAACATAATATAAACAGTGTAATAGATTAAAATCGGGGTATCAGCAGAAATGTTTAATTCAATGTGTTCAATGAAAAAATCACAAAAATTTTTTATTTATACTACAAAAATAAATAAATTTCAATTTAAAATATTTCTAGATAAAGACCTATCAAATAAAATGTTTTCCTCCTCCTGGCTGCATGAATATTAAGTGATTAAATCCACATTTTAAATAAACATTTTATGCAAATATATTCTGATTATTTTCTGATTATTGTATCAAACAAAATTTCATTAAGAGTTGCAAAATAATTTAATTTATATTTGTGTGGTGATTAGTGACCGTTAATTGATAATAATTCAGAAATCGTGAGATGCGGTCTGGTGAGATGTAGGTTTCAGAAAAACATTTTCTTTATCGTGCCAACGTTTCGATCTTTATTGAGATCATCTTCAGGGCCTGGGATTTACAAACATTTTTTCCACATCCTACATGTATTTGTTAAATGTAAACAATCTTTGTAAATGCTACTGCTGCAAGGAGAAAATACCAAGCTCGTTTTCCACAACGAGACATTCCAGCAAATCGCACCTTCCAATCACTTCATCAGAGGCTGAGGGAAACTGGTTCTTTCACTCGAAGATCGAGGAAAGACAATCAGTTTGCAGTTCTGAACAGTAACCAATCCAAATTTCAAATTACAATATTTTTGTTATATCTGAATTTTTCATGCAGAACTTTTTCATCAATTCTGCAATGTAAATAGAGAAAATTAGAGAAAATTTTCCGTTCTTTCAGATGGCACAAACCAGATTTTCCTACAGTCACTAATTCTGAAGGTTATAAACAATTTAGTGGACCTAAGTCGAAAAAAAAGAGAAAAAAACTGAAATTACTTCTTTACCGTTGAGATTCGAACAGTGTTTATAGGAAGTTATCCGATGCATATGGTGAGCAGAAACACCTCCCGAAATTTTTTGACACTTTCGCCAGACTCCTTGTATATTTGATTTACCATCTACTTTAAATATTTACCTAAATAATTTTTGGCGTATAAGTTAATTAGTTAATTAATTGAATTATTATTATTTTTTATTTATTATTAATTTATTAATCTATCATCAATTAATTATTTAGAATAGTAATTAATTTTATTTCGACCTAAGATATTTTAGCTTTGGGGCCCACGGTATGTTTACCCCCCAGCAGTCGGTTTTAAATAGCAAGTTCGCTCTCTGGAATTCATTGGTTCATTTTGAGTAAGCCTTTTTGTTATTGGTAATTTGCTATCGAAAGAAAACTTTATTCCATATTTTAAAATTTTAGTCTCTTAGCCCTAGAAATACGAAATAAGAGATGGATGTTGGATAATTACTTCAAGAAGAGCAATTATTTTTACGTCAATCGTTACACTAAGGATATTTATTTAGGCTTAATTACAGCCATTTCCTCAATGTTTTACGATTCTGCTCGGAGAATTTTTCGTCTTGTTAAGGTGCTTCGTCAATTTTTAAATGCGATTGATAAACCTTCGTCCGTATGCGAGATCGGAAACTGTTTTAATGTATCAGGTTATTTACTGATGAAAACATCACATTGTCTTAGAAACACCACCGCTCTTGACAAACATTGATTTTGAAAAGTTCACAGATCTTTTCACAAATAAGTCCTTAATAAGTCCAGGTGTATAGTAATAGGTCCGAGTTCAGTCCTCGGACAAAAATCATGAACTCTCATTTATTCACATTATTTGCGACCAAACATGATTGAAACTTCGTCGGATTTCGATAAGATCAAACGGGAAAAAACGAGTGTCGGAATGGAAACAATAGGGTAGTGATTACAATGGAAATGTTTTTTTTTATACTCGATTTCGTAGAGGGGAAAAGGGTTGATACATGGTCGGCGAAACCCGGATTTTCGATGAAGCCTGGCGTAATTGTTCGTCCAGAATATAAACCGACTCGCGCCATTCAATTTTTCCTTTGTCGGTTAAAGTCTTTCACGGGTTAATTGCCATTTCATTAAAATAAAACATCATCAAGTGCGAATTTGTCACAGGCAAATCCATGGTGTTTTAGTAGGCTCATTAAAATGATGGCTAAGGCTCATCTCTCACTGCCTATCATCACATATAAAACTTCTAAATAATTTTATATTTAAAAGTTATTTTATTTTTTCTCTTCAAGCTTTTTTATATTTGATGTGTTTTACATTTCTGCTCAAACTGCGAATGTCCTACCTCACCAAGGATTTGGTTTCTGCTCGCTTCAGTGCACCGTACAGATTCATCGCTGTTCATTCTCCGTTGTAGACAATATCATCCTCTCTTCAGCAGAAAAATTATTGCTTGATGTAGTTCAAGCTGCGGTTTGCTGTTGAAACTCAACGGCTTCCTTCCTTTTACGTACCTTTAACATAAAATCCTATCTAACGGAACAGTATTGCTTAGGGACCATTTTCTCTTGTATTCCCATTAAGGCGGGTATCCCGCAGAGCAGCATACTAGGACCGTTCTATTCACAATATACACTGCTTCTTTTTCCCTCTTTCCCTCTTGTCCTCCCAATGCTCTTTTACTGACGTCACTTCATCCTGCACCTAATCCCGACCTTCTCTATCTAGTCGTAATACCCAACATCATTTAATAAACCTTATCCAGTCTGTATCGCAAATGGAGAAAAAAATAACGAAACTTCATCCACCCACATTATCTTTACTCTCCAAAAATCCTCTTGTTATGACTGCACAGGCTGGCCAAAGGGCTTCTTCTAGGGCACCAGAGATGGTTCGAAGATCCTGATAGGAGAGCCTATCAAGCTTCTACAGGCGCGTTTTTTGGGCAGAGGTATAAGCCATGCAACCATAAAACAGGGTCGTGCACAGCAACAGTACACGTATTGCCCATTTATTTATTTTTTAATAAAACCTAATAAAATTGCCTAAAAAACTTGAAAGAATAACTTTATTCTGTTCGTTATTCAGATATCGTGAGATGCGGTCCCGACCGCATCTCACGATATCTGAATAACTATCAATTAACGGTCACTAATCTCTACACATTTATTCTGTTCTTTCTTCTTTCTGTGTTATTGCTGAGTCCTTATGATATTTGTAAAAGTAACTTAAAGTAATTTCTGTCATACAGTAGAGCTTAACGTTGGGTGTTGCGGACAAGGGGTCATACCACTTTAATACAGTTTTCACACTATGATCCATTAAAAACCCATGGGCTCTGCCGGGATTCGAACCCACAACCGCTAGCATACCAAATAAGAATCGTCCGCTCTAACCACTCGACCACCGCGGTCCGTTTTATGATATTTGTATTTCGATAATTTAAACTCTTTGTACATAAATAAAATACTAAAATAGCTGAACAAGGTTTTAATTTAATAAAATACAAATATTCTCTTTCATGAAAGGAGTAAATGCAATTTATTATGTGAGGAAATTTGTCTCATTGTCGGTCAATATCTTACATATCTATTAAGCCAGTTGCCCCTAGGGACTACCGTCGCACGTATTTATTTGGTCAAGTTGCAATCTAGTAAACTCTAGACTCCCAGGAGTGCATTTCCATTTTGCACGTAAGCATTTGGTCCCACAGGACATTGAAAGTTAAAAATATAAATATGGCAATAACTAGTTTGCCCTGAACGTACATTTGTTGAACAAAACAATTTAAATGAATAAATTCAAAACAAATCTAATCGATGATTTGTTTGTAGATTGTTCTTATGTTATTTATATCGTTTTCTTAGTTTGAATATTTTCTATTTGGATTTAAAGGTTTACATACAATAGACGCATTATACCAGTCAACGAGTCGAACCCCTTTCCGACCCAAAGAAATCATCGATACCAAAAAAGCGTTATAAATAATAAAACGCGTGGGACTCCCTTCTGAAAGACAGCCTCTGTCGACCGTCAATATTGACAGTAGAATCGGAAAATGCAACTGGAGTCACCAATGAACAAATTTGTGAGCGGCGAATTTTTTCCGACGTAAATTTTTTCTTCACAAACAACATTTGTCCGCAATTTATATCACAAGCATGTTACTTTAACAAAGTGTCAAAATAAATAAAATAGAAATGGAGAATTATAAACTTGCAGATTTATCCATATGATCGGATAAAAACGAATTCAGAAACAACATAACACCTTAACTTGGATTTGTATTTCCCTATTCTTTGAAAATTTTCTTCAATCAGGATGATCCCAAAACCAAAAAAACCTAATCACCTTCCTAACTCCTACCGACCTATCAGCCTTTTGCTCATTAGTGGCAAAATACTGGAAATGCTCCTATATCCAAGAAATTCCAACTAACACAATTCCTCATCACTAATTCGGATTTCGGAGTTGCCCCTCGACTGTCCAACAAGCATATCGCATAGTAGACGTTATTTCCTTCTCTCTTGAGCTAAAACAGTATTGTCGTGGTGTATTCTTTGACTGGGTATGGCACTCTGGACTATTGTGAAAGCTCAAAAGCATCCTACCAGCAACCTTATTATCTTATCCTATAATCATACCTTAACGATCGTTACTTCCTATTATCCCACAAAACCTCGTTATCTACTACCCATCCTATTCCAGGAGGTATCCCTCATAGCAGCGTCCTCGCTCCTCTACTCTACTCAATTTATACCTCTGACCTACCTACACAACCGAATACTATTACCCTCACCTTTGCCGATGGTACCGCTATCCTTTCTTCTGATAAAGTTCCCTTCACAGATTCCCGTAATCTCCAAAATCATTTGCATATCGTTGAATCTCGGCTCCGAAGTGGAAAATCGAGGTTAACGAAACTAAATCAACATACATAACATTCACCCTGAAAAAAGAAAACGCTCCCACCAGTGTACCTCAACAACGTTCCAATCCCTGTAACGAATCATGCACGATATCTCGAACTCCTCCTAGACAAACGACTGATATGGAACCCCCATACACGATTCAAGCGCACTGACTGAAACATATGATTTATCTTGCTAAAACTACTATTCGACAGACGATCTAAACTCTCACTGAGAAACGAACAAAAACTTTACATAGGCCCTCCTGGTCCCCATTGGTACATGCGGACTTGAATTCTACGGGACTCCTAAGTGTTACATCCTAACAATGCAACCGAATCCAAACCCTCCAATCTAAAATCCTTAGAACAATAGTCAATGCCTTCTCTATGTTTCCAATCACACAATCCATACCAACCTAAGTGTTCTTCTTGTTACTCATCTTGCCCAATCCTGATACAAAAGGTTCCATTCCAAACTATCTCACCATCCGAACCCTTTCGTCAAAAACCTGTCTTCTACCACTTTACTTAATAATCCTCACAGGAATCCTTTTAAAAAGATAGTTCCTACTCACAGTAAGTTGTTTTCCAACGATCCGGATTTCGAGTTTTTAGCTCATCATCAGGTTGCAGAACTTTTTTAACCAGATGATGAGTTAAAAGGTCGAAATCCGGATCGTTGGAAAACAACTTGCTGTGAGTAGGACTATCTTTTTAAAAAGGTTGAACACTGCACTCACTCCACCATTCATCATTTCTATCCTCACAGGAGTCTGTGGCCCCGTGACAACCTCACTACTTGAAGCCGGTCTCGTAGGATGGAGCACATCCCACTCATACTGTTGATGATATAACAGCTTCCACCATTTTCTATTGCACTGTTAACGTTTACATATATTTGTTTTACTTGCTATCGAATGAATACAGTCGTAAAAAAGGAAAATAAGAAAAATAAAGGTAGAGTTCCAAAGAGAAATCGGTAGAAGAAAGGGAATGAGCCAAGGAATGAATGACATCTTGAGTAATGCGGCGGACAATACCCTCCCGACGTTCTTCCTTTCAATACTCTGGAAGATTGCTCGTAGACATTTTTCTCCATACTCGCCGGGGAGAAATGGTTTCTCGGTCTGGAATCTTGGAATGTGACACTTTAATCCTATCTTAGACGTTTTAACCAATTTCCTAGCCATCTTTGATATCCGAAATGAAACCACATCAAATGGTGTCCTTCAAAAGTCTGAATAAATTTCTTAGCAAGAATTTAAATTATTATTAAATAATCGAATAGTGAAACTACCACTTGCTTTTATCACAAATATAAACTTCATTTCAAACTCCCTTTTTTCTCTGAAGGGTGGGTGTGATGGTTGTATTAAAACAATGATCATGTTATGTCATTTGGATTTATTATGTGATATATATATATACTTTTTTTTGTAAAGTACCAATTTTCTTGTAGATTCTGTCAACTATCACCTTGAGATGACTTGTACATTAAGTTTTCATTCTTAATCTTTACGTTTCTTTGATTTTGTTGGTTTGGTCAACAGGTTTTTACCGCATTTTCACCATCTGTAAAAAGATACCTTTTGGCTCATGTCAATCTTTATAATTTTTATTATTTTATCCACCACTCTGAGTTTAAAAATATCAAAAAATATCTATAACGAAGGAAAAGGCAGAGAAGCAAATCTACCAAAACCGATTTTTTAATATCTTCCAATTACAAAAATTCATTCATTTGTAGAGGTACAAAACTAATTACTCTTTCATCTGTTTTTTGTGTATTTTCTGTACACTGATGAACAAAATTAACGCCCCACACTTAATGTATTTAGGTTCATTCATATTTTGCATACCAAAGATCTGTTTGGTTGTAAAGATAAGACATATAAAAAGAAAAAATTATTGAGTAAAATAAAACAGACATTTCAAAAACAAATAAAAATGTTAAAAAAACTTCTTTGGCCCCTTTAATACTGAGTATTTCACCCCTGGCACGAATCACGTCTGTTAAACGCCTTTATGTTCTTTGGAAAAGATTTCTGATAAAATCCTGAGGAATTCTTTCTCATACTTCAAGTTTCCAATTTTTCTAGGGTGTTAAGATCTCGGATGCGCAGTCGTACTCGCCGCTTAAATTGGTCCGAAATGTTGGGTTCAAATCTGGAGTTCGAGCAGGCCACACCACGCTCTCAATTCCAACCTCATTCAGGTAGTCATATACGCTCTATGTGGCATGGCATTATCCTGCATTGGCAAGAATCTGATGTGGGGGCAAATGGCACTACAGATTCTTCGATTATGTCTTGTAAGTACCTCTTTGAAGTTGGAGATCTTCTTCGCACAACAACCAGTTTGGTGCGGACGTACAAGGAAATGCCACCCCAGAATATCAATGACCCACCGTGGAATGCCACCTGAGGAAACATACAGCATGGGACGTAACTTTCTCATGAGCGTCTCCATGTGAAATTAAACTCATATGAAGATTTGAGGTCAACATATAGGTAGCATAATGAAAGGTCATAATGATACTTTTGTGCAAATGGGATTAATCAGTACACTAGTAAACCAAGCATTATTTACTATTTATGTTGACTAAGAAAGCTCCTAATGTAGAAAGATAATGCATTTCATATTAAGCTAAACAAATTAAGTAGTTGCTAAATTTGTCCATCAGTGTATAAAAAATCAGACAAATAACTAAACATATCAATCATAATAGAAAGAAAAATGAAGGAAACAGGATCAATTCCGATGTTTTCATAACTGAAATTCATATTCGTAAATAAATCCACTTTTAGCATTTGTCTTGTATAATATTTTAATTTACCAGGAATTTGAATAAATTATTCTATTTTTTGAGTATTTCTCTTGTACAAACTGTTTATTTATGCTAAGTTCAAAGATGGATATCCCTTTTATGTCTGAAAATTTCGTAAATTAATTCATTTTTCCCATTTGTGTTGTTATGATGTGTTTTCGCAGGTTTCATAAATAAAAATAATATATAAATTATTAAAAGTATCAATAATAATTGCAAACCCCCAAAAGAAATAATCTGCCAATTCTGACGTTTTGATACCTGCAAGTTTTGTTTATTATTTATTGAGCACTTCTCATGATATAAATTGTTTATTTATGCTATTTTAAACAAAAATATTATGCAAATTTCAAACAGTATCAATAATAATGTAGAGTGGCAACGTTGCTTAATTCGTTTCTTTGGATGATTTTTCTGATTTTACATATAGCGCACATCTGCTCAAAGATATGTGCATATTATTGTATTATATATACACATTGTAAATTATTACAAAAAATTTCCGAAAATGGGATAGAAATTTAAAAAAGTATTTAATAATGGAAAGTTGCAAAAAAAGTTGCTAAGTTGACTAATCATACTATTCGGTATCTGCCAATTTCCTAACTTAGTCAGTGCGTATCTCTTTCATAAACAGTTGATTAAAAGTTAAGTTTAAACTAAATATATTAATTGCTAAAAATATCAATAATAATGGAAATATAAAAAAGAAAAAAGTTGCCAAACCTGACTTTTTGATCTCTGTCAATTGTTACAGATTTTCCATTTTTTAACCATTTTTATAGATTTTTTACTAACGCTAGGATTAACTAAAATATAATATAATTTTCTAAAAATATCAATTATAATGTTAAGTAGCACACAGAAGTTGTTCTGACCATTCTGACGATGTATTTGTCTCGTTATTCGTATGTTAACGGGTATATTCTTTTTTTATTATTATTTTTATTTTTACTTTTATTATTTATCTATTTTCTTTGTTTTAGTCGGTCTTGTCGATGTTTTGTCTTAGTAATTTTAATATAGTGTTTGTGGTTTTTGGTGCTCTTATTAATCTTAATTTGTTGAATAAGTTAGGTAGTTTCTACGTTTCTTTACCCATCAATGTAGTCTAGTCAATGAATGTAGTCACAGTCAGTTTAGTGTCAGGTTTTATGGAGTTGTTTTGTTGTTGTTTGCGCTTTGTGTTTTCAGTGATTGTATTTCTGTTTTAGCCGTTAATATGTGCAATGGTTTGCATTCTTTTGAATATGTGGTGTTTAGTGACCGTTAATTAATGATTATTTGGAGATCGTGAGATGCGGTCTGGTGTGACGTATGTTTAGAAAAACATTTTCTTTATCGTGCCAACGTTTCGATCGTTGATCTCAATAAAGATCGAAACGTTGGCACGATAAAGAAAATGTTTTTCTAAACCTACGTCACACCAGACCGCATCTTACGATCTACAAGTAATCATTCTTTTGAATTCTTTTTTGAACTTGTGTTTCGTCTGTGGGATTGATTTTAGTGCATGCATTCCAGTGCTGCCATTTTGGGTCGATGTGGGTGGTTTGAGTCGGCTTTTATGAAGTTAGTTGCTGTAAGTTTTCTGTATTTGTCGAATTGTTGTTTGCCTTGTGTTTTTGTGATTGTTCAGTCTAGGAAGTTTAACTGTTGTTTGTTTCCAATTCTCCTGATTTTTTTTTAGTTGGAAGGAGTCAGAAATTCTAGGGACGACGGTAGGAATCGAACCTACGATCTCGGTGTCTACGAGTCAAGAATCTGACGCGCTAGCCACTTGACTTCGCGGACCTTCTAAATATTAATTTGGACTTATATTTAATAAAAGTGAAAGTGGTTTTATGGTTACAGCGGAATAAATTGTCAATGTAAATCAGCTTTCAATAAAAAAATGAAACCTCCTGACTCGAAACCATACGTTTAAATAATAGTGGATGAATTTTGCATATTTGCTCGCGTGACGGTCCATTGCGTGTGTTAGACCTTTTAGCGAAAGGTTAAGCAGTTGACGTCGTTTGAAATATGCAAAAAATACGATCTTGGCGTTTCTAATTTTTGCCAGTCGCGTGGGGATTTTCTGAATGAAATAACCATATATTTAATTTTGTTGTACTCAGTGAAAAAAATAATTACGAATACAAGTAAATTAATAAATCATTGTAATTATTTGTAACGCGAGCTTTGTTTATATATGGAATATTCGAAATTATGTCATTAATGCAAGAAGGAAAATCCGGAACGATTGAATATAAGCAAATTTTACTGTGAGTGTACTTAATTTTACTGTTAAAGCACGAAGTAGTGAATTATTTTTTATTTGAGAATAACTTGAAAAAAGTGCAATTAAGGGGATATGACACCTCGTCTACTAACCATACACGAGAGTAGTAGGACGTGATAAACCTCCAGTGTCACAGGAATTACGTTAATTTGCTTTTCTTTAACAATTTTAGAGAAAAATAATATTTCTTCGGTGCATTCCTAGATTAGCAATGTTTTTAATACGTTCTGGTATATGGCATGCTTTACAAACGCCCTACCCACTCGTTTTTATCGAATACTGAAATTATCCCTAACGGATTGCTGCTTCAGAGTGAAGTGCGGCAAGGAGTTGTCGGAAATCAGACTGATAAATGCCGGCGTCCCACAAGGGGGATCTTGGTCCATCCTTTATATCATCTATACTGCTGAGTTACTGCACATTCCAATACTATCATCACCTTCACGGACGATGCCTCAATTTTGTCCTCTAACTCGAATTCTATCCAACATTCAAAACAGCTTAAGCTTATCGAAGTCTGGTGCAAAAGGAGGATAAAACTGAATAAAAAATGTACTCGGTGTACGTTCACATTGAAAAAACAGTTGTGCATTCTATAATAACAACAAAGAGACTTCCTTTCAAGTGGAACCTCCATACAACACTTAAGAGAAAATAATTGACAGTATACTTAAACAACTTCGAAGACGTCTAGAACAAAATCCGTCTTGATCGACAACACTAAACTAACCTTATATAAGACTTTACTGTCACCACTTTGGCCGTACTGAGTAGAACTGAGTGTTCTGCCTAGCCATGCAACTTCTTGCACATCCAATCGTTTGAAACAAATGTCCTCGGATAAATCTTACTAGGTCAATATCCTCACTATCTACAACGACCTGAACTGCTCTTTCCGATCACAAAAGTTTCACAACCTCTCGATTCATCCTCACTCTCTGATAGAGCTCTCTTTACACAGTCTCATTCCATGGTTATTATCGTGTATGTTGTATTTGTAATGATAGAAAATAGAACATGTTTGGCACGTGACGCATTGAGCTAATCCTTTCAAATAAATATGAATGTTGAGAATAAGGGTATTAACTTGTTATTGTTTATAGTTAGTGGCTTACTAGAGAGAGAGAAAGAAAGAAAGAAAGAGAGAGAGAGAGAGAGAGAGAGAGAGAGAGAGAGAGAGAGAGAGAACAGACAGTTGTTGAAGAGCCTGTTAATCCGGACAATGCTCAAATAGTTCGGTTGAGAGAAACAGCCCCGTTCGAAGTGACCCCACGCTGCTGCAACTGCATTGTTTGCACTCTTATGCTCGCCCTCCTGCTGCACCTACACCGTTTTGCGTTCCTGCGCCCACTTTGCGAGAGAGAATTTCTTCAGCCCAGGATTACAACGCCCCTACCAAACAGAAACAATTTACAAAAAAAGCTAACTTTGTGTTAAAGTTCAAAATTTAAGGAAAGTTTATAAGGATGACAAAAAATGGTTTCAAAACTTTTGTATATTTGATTAATTTCTGTGCCATCTAGTGTAAATATTTTGCATAATTGTTTTGTGGCTGATCGCCAGTGAATAAAAAAAAGTATTAGTAATAAAACTATATTTTATCTTATCAATGGTATTTTTTCATATAAAGTTTTGGTTATTTCTAAAAGCTCTTGACACGAGATTACTTATTTAAATTTACAATAATCACAAAACCCATTTGTAAATTTAATTGTAATTGATTGTAATTTAAAAAATATATATACCAAAAGGCTTCTTCTACCTTCACTTTGTTGTAATATGGCCAAAGTATGTTTTGTAAATTGTTGTTATTAAGCTATTAACTATTATTTGGTAGAGCATATAATCATGCACGAACGGTTTTATATATATATATATATATATATATATATATATATATATATATATATATATATATATATATATATATATAATGATGAGCGGTACTATGTTACAACAGCACTAGAACTTTTTGTGATTTTTATTTTAATTTACAACAGTTGAGAAGTAACCCATTAATTACACAATAATCTCAAAACTGTTCATGTTCCTCATTCTGGGGGAAATTGCGAGGCCATTGTCTCATGAAGACGCCTTGAAGGATTTTGCAGAACAGTTCGGGATGAGAGGATTGGGTTATAAGCTTAGGATAAGGGTTCAGGGGTTTATGGAGACATCTGTATCGACTTCCCGCAGTGTTGAACATATAGGATTTGAAGATCTGAAGGGCGATTAGGCAATAATTCAAAGGATTTTGTACTTTTGTGATTAAATTCTTTTGAGTTTGGAACGCTTGGTTCGACTCCATAGTTCAACTAATACGTCCGAATTGGTTGTAGTAAATGAGGTTATTGTTTTGCAGAGGAATTGTCATGTGGTGTTCTTGGCAGGTCCGTTTAGTTCTTTTGATTGGAGTGTGGAGTTCCAAGTAAGTCTTTTGTCGACGTAAAGTCTGAAATAACGGACTTTACTGGGACAGAGTTGTAGTGGAGAAGTGAAAGGTTATTTGCTCGAATTATTTTCGTTGAGTCTGGTCCTCTTGAACCATTCTTCCAAATGGTACCGTTAATCATGGAGGTTGGGAAGGCCACCACAGGATTTGGTACTGCGTTGGTGGTATTGTCTGCATACGTGAGGAGTATTAAATCTTGATTGTTTAGTTTGCAGTGTATACTGAACAGGGAATGAGATCAAATATGCTGCTTTGCGGAAAACCCGATTCGGTATAGAGGATTGAGAAAAATAAGGTTCCGATTCGTACCTTAAAGTATCTTTCTGACCGGGGATTTTACGATGAGGTTATCAGTGTACGAGATTCCTCTGGGTTTCTAGAGAAAGCCCATGTGCCACACTCTTGGGATTGCCTCATGTCTAGGGCAGCATTCCTTCCACTCAAGGGAATGATGTTCACATCTCTGTGGCACTATTGAATGGTAGAATGATGACGCCTAAATTCGAATTGATGGGTTGGAATTACGCTTGAGGTTTCAAGTATAGGGTGTATATGCTTTAGGGAGAATTTTTCAAGGATTGTGTCTAATAACAAGATCTACATAGGTGTAATGTTCGGGGCATGTAATGTCAGTACAGCTCAGTAGCCCTTTATTGTATCCACCGTTCTGTACTTATGGAATTGTAAGTTGGCACTTGATTAGTTTTACTGTTACCTCATTTTCATTTCGTTCCTTTGTCTAAGGTACTACTTGATAGTGGGAATTTTTATCCCTTAGAAGGGCTTAGAAAAAGAGGACCTATCAGCGGCATAGCAGCCCCTTTCCTTGCCAGGGCGCCCGCTCTCTCGTTGCCCTCTACTCCTACATGTCCTGGGACCCTTCAGTAGGGACTATGTTTTGCATACGAAATCTATTTAGTTTAGTTTAGTAATTCAGTACTATCTTTCAGGTAACGTTGTTGGTATTCAGGTCGTCAACCTTGTTCAAGTGGTGTATTTTCCTGAGGATTCTTGGCATTTCGTTCCAGGACTGAACATCCCCCTTATCTTACTACATTCTAGATCCATCCGTTTACCAGCAGATGGTACCGTTGATTGGGCAATATGACGTAGGGAAATGCTCAGGTTTTTGAGGTTTGGAAATGGAGGTAATCAAAATGAAATTTCGAAACAACATTTAACTTATGTAATTATGATGTCACCCTTTAGTTTCTAAAAACAACAATAATACATAGACACATAGACATTATACATTTTATCTCAACCAATACCTTACATAAAGTTTAATTAATTGAAAGATGCTATTTGGTCAATAGGACCACGATATCTAATGTATTTATACATAGAGTTGAATTATAAATGAGCAATGTTTTCAGTTATTATTGATTACTATATCTCTCAAGGGTTGTAGCCACGATCTTCAAGCTTCAAGGGATAGAAGATGTTTTATGCAGATTTCTTTTAAAATTCCATTAAATCAATAAAAGTAACGAGGTCACAAGAGTTAGAACTAAACACGAAGAAAGTACTTCGATAGGATAAATATTTACCAGCAATTTCCCATGTAAAATTAATTCGAAAGACGTAGAAAAAAATTGATTTCTTTAAATTTTGTGTATTAGATAAGGGGTTTATGGCAAACCAAAAAAAAGTTAACTAAATTCAAACGCTTTTCAATTCTTCTGCATGTGACTATGTAGATGTCATCACACTATGACGATGTGATAAACGAAGGTACATGATTAATGCAACTGCCCTGTTATTTTTATGAATTATTTCCCACCTGTTGAAGGAGCAATTAGAGCCCCTTAACCGGGTACATTGAGTTAATCTTTAAATTGTTGACGTTGACTGGAATTTTAATACTTTTTAAGATATTTTTATAACATTAAATTTAATTTTTTAAAGCAAATATTGCATTTTTTTTATAATCAATGAAGATCTCGTCCAATGTGTTTTAAAGTCCAATCAACTTTTTTTTAATAATAAAGTTCTTTTTATAAATTTAATTCGTAAACTTGTCTATGGTTTAAAAATTGGAGAAGAATAAAGAACAAGGAACAGTGAACACAGCATCGCGGCATCACTCACTGTCAAACACATTACATCGCCTCGGGTCTTTTTCAAACAAGGTTGAAAAAATTAATTACTCCAGTTGTAAGGAAACTGGCGCGGAGCAAAAACAGTATAAAAATTTTCTTTTGCCAAACGAAAAAACTGGAAGGAAATAAATTGAATCGTGCAACTTAGCAAGGCACAATCACGGCAATATTAAACTTCCAGACCTTGACATCCATTGCTATTAGAGGAAACTGGCATAATCGGTTGATGGGCTTGGCTTCATCAGTTTCGTGCTTTTTTGAAATACCATCTGGGGCTTTTTCTCGATTCCGAGGTGTCAATCGTTTAACCAAGCTTTCCAGTTCACTGTTACTACATTGATTGCTCACTTATGGATATCACATACTTCACAGCACAAAGGTTTTGAAACATACCATTTAACGGCATATATAAAACTTCATCGCTTCTCCAATATTCTTCGTGCTGGGGAAGAAGAAGAAATTGTTTATTATCCAATGTAAACACATTATACATGAATATGTTATATATTAAACAAAATTACGAATTGGTTTAATTAACCATCTGTCGAGAGCTCAGGTGCTTAAAATATATTAAGAAGAAGAAATAATTTATTCTAAAACAGGAGTGTCCCCTTACAATAATACATACGTTAAATTAAACTTAAACAAAAGATATTTTGCAAAACTTGCTTTAAAAAATGGAAACCACTTACTTATCTTACAAGAAATTGTGCATACCATCTACTTATGGTAAAGTTTATGCTATTTCATGCCATATGTCACTCAATCCATAAATAATATGTTATGGTTGTCAGTGTGGGGCTTCATACATAAATTACCTCAGGTCACACTCAATTTCCTTTTTTATCAGACGTCGCAGGTTTTATTTTTGATTATACTTTTACAGTCCACTTCTCGCTCCTCATGAAATCTGTTACGTCCCATAGCACGTAGGTGGCAAAAATAACGCCCTTAAAAATTATCACCCCAAAATTTCCTAGCCTGCACGATGGCAAGTATTCAAAAATATAGCAAGCCATGTGTGCTTGCAATGGAAAGTTTTTCATACAGATATGGGCACATCAAAACGCTCACTACAAAATATAACCCAAATTCACCTTAAAGAATGCTTACCGCGTTTTTAATGCACTGCATTCCTAAATTTCTATAAAGATCTACACTCTGGGTTATATCTAGTTATATACTATACCATTAGGCGACAAGGAGATGGTTGTGCTCATTATGTAACTTGGGAAGCCCGGAGAGCGCCTTCTACTTTTTGGCTGAATGAACTATACCAGGTGAAATAAGACGATTACACTTTGGTGCTTTTACTCTTATAAGATCATAACAAGTAGGTAGTGTAAGTATTCGGGAAATCGTACGGTACGCGCGCCAGGCCGCGTATAGATATTGTGTGCTTTTGCAGGAATTATATTTCTAATAACATTAAATACTAAAGTAACTACTCGTCATTTTTGTACTTTTGTAAAAGTTTAAATTTAATTTATAAGTTAATAATCCTTAGTTAAATTTGGTTTCTTGTGGTTTTTTTCATTATTTAAGTTATGCATTTCTTTCATTATTATTATTATTATTAGACTTTCACCCCTAAGGGTTGTCACTCTGATGTGCTATCTCGAGGAGATCATCTCAGGGGAGATGACGTATCTCGTTATGCGCTCGGTCGCTAGTTTCTCCCTTTTGCCGGCAGATCATCGCTTCCCAACCAATGGGGGTTATCTACAGCTAGGTAGATAGACGCTATTATCTACTCTAAACTAACTAACTTCTATAATATAGTCGCACAAATAAATGCATTCACCTATCTACATTTGACTAATTCTGATTAGTCGGTGGAGTACTTGATATTCCCCAATCGTACTACACACGATATTAATAATCAAACCTAAATTAGGGTCGATGGGATACCTTTATAAATATTCCGCTATCGACCCTAAACACACACACAGGGGCGATGGTAACGCTACATTTCACCACTAGCGCCTTAACCGCCATACCAATAAATATGCGCACTCAAAAAAAAAAAATAAATAAATAAATTATATATATATATATATATATATATATATATATATATATATACAGCCCAGAAACTCGCTAATATGCCCGAGAACCATTCCTAACTTCGAAGGTATGCCAGGCAAGATAAGCCAGAGCTTGATAAGCTTCTATTATGTTGGACACTTAGAACAAACTTTCTTTGCGATTGCCTGATCCTGAGCCAAAACCTATTATAATAATAATTATTATTTTAGTTATGTCTTCTTTTGTAGAACTACCTCCGGCCGATGGATATTGTCCATGCCGCACATACTTGCTGAAAAAAGGCGTAAACAATAATCCATGATTGAACAAAAAACCTGTATTATTATTAATATTTTATGCCTTAGAAAACGAAAAAAACGATGTTAGGCACTTAGGAGTTTTTTCTCATCTCCACCAATACAGAATTGCTGCAAATTAAACTAGAGGACTCTGTAGAGGCAGTACTGACATTTCTTACTCTTTCCCTTTTCAATCCTTTATGGCCTAATGTTAAATTAGAGGAAGACGAACTTTAGCAATTTTATTGAAAGGTTAGCAGGAAATCCCTTGAGTTTCCTGTTCGTGGGATAAAGAGCCACGTTGGAGATAAAAGATGCCAAGAGTTAATAAAAGATTCCATTAGTTTGGCGCAAATAAATCATCGTTGCCAATACACGAGATGAAACTTGAAAGAAAAACTCTGCACCTGCCATAGTTGTTATTCCAGTCTGGATTTTTATTAAAACCCCACTAAAAAGTCCTCCAATAATTTATAAGTTGCAAGATTTATATATATTTAGATATATAAGCCCGTAGTTTGATTATTCCTTACCAAAAAAGAAAAAAATGAATTACATTTAGCGTACACAATCCAGTGTTAGGAGGTGTTGTTATCATGGTGCAAGAATCCGGTAATATCAAGTTTCTCCAGTCCGCTTAATGACACTGATACATTGATCCGGGCTAACACTAACCGCCAAATTAGGCAACTCCTTAACTCCCTTCATATTGTTTCCCAGCCCCCCAAATCTCAGCCTGGCATTCAGTTTTGATTACGTATGTACCTGGGCTTCGGTGTTAATGACTCGTAATTTGCCAGCTCGATAAATCCCCCACATATCATCCACCTCGCATTATATCCTAAATATCCCTATTTATGCTTCGATGAACGGTGGAATTACAATAAGCTTAATGAACCGTTATATTTCCGACTGACAAATTAATTTTATTGTAGTTAATTTACATTAACCTCCATTCACTTTTAAATGTTTGCTTTATAATTATGGTGTATCGATTTTATGGACGTCGAGACTAATTGCTAAGCAGGCAGCAGTATTTTGAGCAATTAAAAATATATTTAATAAGTACATATTTAATAAAGGCTTTGTCAAAACCTAATTCAATTGTAGCATTTGTGTACCATGATAGAGTACTTTAAATGTTAAAATAAATGTTATCGTTTTAGAAATATGTCATCGAAAGGGTATAATCAGCAAAGGATTAGTATAAATCGGGCGAAAAGAAAGGCTAGGGTAGATCAACATTAGTTAACTTGTGAGTAAGAGAAATCACGGTCGGGTAGGGGCCATGGATTAACATAAATTATGGGCAAAGAAATTCGCTTTTAAGAATGACCAGGAGCAGTGTAAATTATGCACAAAAAAGCATTATTATGGAAGGTCAATAATAGTTTCAAAAGTGGGCAAAGAAATTTGTTTGAAGGATAGCAAAGATTAGTATAAATGGTGGGCTATGTAAGACCTGACCAGGAATGACCGAGATAGTATGTGTTGGTAACGCAAGAAGGTGATGCCGTTTTTCAATTGTAGGATTAACTTGCTCTTCACTAAATTAATTATTTTCACTTACAAATACGCTTGTTTAATCCCTTAATTAAAAGGGTTAATTTCCATTCAGTTTCTGATTTCAACTTCTTTAATTGTGTCGAATAAGTTAATAGGTAATCATGGTTTTGGATGAAAAGCATTTAAGGCATTGTTTACTTTATGATTTACAAAAAGGGAACAATGCACCTGTTGCAAGTGAAAATCTGTATTGTACTTGTCCTAATTCGTTCCATATTTTTAGAAGTAGAAAATCATTGATTGTTATTTTTGCTATTATTTTTTTCGAGTTTTTTCGAGAGGGTGGTTCGCATTCCAATAGGTGACTGTTTCTTCCTCCTCATAGTTTGATATATATGGCATAATGAGTGTGATCGTTGAATACACCAATGTTGTGTAGGTGTTTAGTGACCGTTACTCGATGATTATTTGGAGGTCATGAGACCAGACTGCATCTCACGACCTCCAAATAATCGTTGTGTAGGTGTTTACTCAGTATCCAGCAAATGACGTCTCAGCCCTTGATTTTTACCCTGGCTAACTTTAATTGTCACAGTACTCATTTTCTTAAATTACCAAAATAAAACAAAATTAAAAGAAAAGAAAAATAAGGGGAAATAATAAAATATATGTAAATAATGATAAATTTTGAGATTTGCGAAGAATACGAAAGCCACTCCCCTTGTTTGGCAGCAGAAGACTTAAAGACGCACTTTTACGTCTTTCGGGCCCAAAATACCATAAGACCCCAGCCGGTCTAGCGTGCAGAGAAGTTTGTATTAATGGCAACTCTTTCGTAATTTTAAATTAGAAAAAAATAAAATGCGTAACTATATAAATAGACTGAACAGTTTTAATATGAGAAGTTTAAAGAAATTGTGAGAGCAAGAGTCGCAGAGCAGTTCATGACAGAAAAAATGGATAGGATAGGATAGAAGGATTATAGAAGTAAATAAACAAAATTCTCTTGAAGTTGACATTCCGCCTACGAATTTTTTTACAAAAATTAACTGAGACTGATAGAAAAGAAAGAAAAAGTCGAAAAAAGAATTAACTATAGAACTATGTTCAGAGAGAAAAGGTAATTTATTTTGACGGGGGAAGTGAAATCAAAGTTCGGAAGAGAAGGACATACGATCCGACAGTCGCTACTTTGAGAAAAGATAGGGTGCAGGAAATTTATAGCAAGTAGGCCATCTATTTATTCGCTTTCAACCTAACTTAAGCTTTGGAGAGAAATTACACAGAATTTTCTTCTTGTTAGGAATTGAATAATCATAAGATCAGAGTGAAGCGAGATGAGGTGATAAAAATCACAAATCAGAACAGACAGATGGTCGTTTTTCGGGAGAATCACTCGTTGAAGCGTAGAAACATAGAATTTGTGAAAATAAACGATAAATTCATCCAAGTTTTTTTTGCCTAAGGGATAGGTTCATAAGAAGACATCTGATTAAACAGAAAATTAGGATTTAACAAAAGAGGAGGGCCTTACAAACAGAGGCGTTTCATAATTAAAACACTCGGGAAGTCCGCGTGACTCGCAGTCAGCGTGATTTTGAAAGGCAACGTGCCCATTCGGATGGTTGGGACGACTCAAGTAACATTCGGAAATAAATAAATTGAACTGTATTAAAACATTTTTATAGGTTAAGAGAAATCATGAGAGAAAACTGTAGGGCGATAGATGGGAGAAAAGATGGACAGGGATAGAATAATGGGACCTGGGATTATAGAGTAATAAACAAAATGCTCTCGCAATAAC
This sequence comes from Cimex lectularius, assembly GCF_000648675.2. Taxonomy (NCBI): domain Eukaryota; kingdom Metazoa; phylum Arthropoda; class Insecta; order Hemiptera; family Cimicidae; genus Cimex; species Cimex lectularius. Next base: position 1,621,155 of record NW_019392893.1, on the reverse strand, counting down.
AGTAATGTGTTTGCAAGTTTTGGAAGAGTTCTTTAACCAAGAGTTTAATATATCAGGCATGTTCATTTCTCATTTTGTGTGGAATGATTCTGAGGAGTCGACAAGTTACAAGCTTAACATTAGAATTTTCAAAAGTATCAATAAGAGCTGGATTTGATTATTAGTATAATGATTGGGGCAAGAAATCATGGTTAGGAATGGCTAGGGTTATTAATAATAATGGTCAAAGTCGTGATTAGAGATGGTCGAAATTAGTATAAATTATAGGATAAATAATGACAAATTAGTTAAGAAAAACATAGTTTTGCCGCAAATTACCTGAATTTAAAAACTAAAAACCGATAAATCCGTTTTCTTGTTATTGCCATACTTTAAAGAATCTTCCCTGAAGAATTTGGTACTCATTCAAATGTACATATTCCGCTAAGGTTTTATGACCAAGAAATAAAAATATAAAAACAATATAATTAAAATTTAAAAGGCACATGTTTTCCAGAAATTGAACATTATCTTGAAAAATTTATATCTTTCGTTGTAAACTGGGCAAAAGTATTACTGCGAGCTCATTTCATTATATATCTCTCAGATATCCAATTATCTTGGTTTTACTTTTTTGAGCCCCCAAGGAAGTATCCTTGGCCCGATCCTGTTTACAATATACACTGCTGTCATTCCTATTTCCCCAACAGTCATCACCACGTTTGCCGACAACACGGCTATCCTCTCTTTTCTCTCTAACCCAAAGCACGTATATGCAAAGTCATCTCACCCTTTGGTACCGAAAATGAACAATCAAAGTGAACGAAAGGAAATGGGCTCAATTCAATTCGAACTAAGAAAGTCCGTTTGCCCTCCATTACGACTGGCTGACATATTGTACCACAACCATACGACTAATGATATGGTAGGATACCTGGGAATGTACATTTATAAAAGAATGACGGGGAATCCACACACTCGCTTGATGAACCGCCGTTACAAACTCTCATTGAACTTTCATTCGTCTGACCTACGGAGTGGCAGTTAGGGTTTAACCAAACATTCTAATCCACCCCGTATCCAATTTATCCAATCCAAAATCCTAAGGAAAATTCTAATGCTGTCTTCGACTTCTCCAATGAAATATTCACACTGACCGCTATATTTCATTCAATCACTACCTTATGAGAGCAAGTTATCAGAAATTCCACAATACCCTTTCTTTACACCCAAACCTCCTCGTCTAACAACTTTCTACACAAACCCTACCTGGAAATCTACCACGTCGGCTGAAGAGCCAATGGCTTAGGGATTTGCTTCAGTGATGTTTATGTGTGTACATTGTGAGGGTGTGTCACGAGTTTAATTATCATATTATACTATGAATTACCAAAATTACTTATTGTAACTAAAGTTATATATGCAAATAATAATTATAATTTTTGAGGGAGAAAGTATCGAGTAATTTCTGATTATCGAACGATTACCTTGATATGTTTGCTGGGATGCCGGACGACGCATTCTAACGTAGCTTCTCGACCCACAGGGACCGTCAGATTACCAATTGGTAACATGACCTCGTTACTCCTGCTTGGGTAACCCCCGACGACTTCACCTGAACAAAAGAAAGATTAATCAAGTTTCATAACTGCTTCCAGTTCCGTTTTTATTTTGAGCAGAATAACATTTGCACATTTTGTTATATAATAATTATGTAATTGAGCAGCCACGTTGGTTTGCAAGTTGGGCATTCGTAAGAAAGTCGATCGATCTCCATCATTTCCAGGTCCGCTATGTCTCGCTTTATGAAAATTTGGTTCATTACATCCAGAGTACTTTTCTCTACGCCCAGTCGGGTTCGAGATGACAATGGGAAGAGTTTGCTCACGCTACTTTTATAAATTATTTTGGTTAACCTTCTCTAATAGGAAGATAATCATTTTTAAATAATTGAAGGTTTGCAAAGTGCATTTTATATAAATTATTGCAAAATAAACTACTAGGTGATGTATTATTGTAAAATAGGAATCTTAAAACACATATTTTATCCAGTTGTAATTTGGATTTATCATCCAATGACTTTTAAGGTTCATGGCATTCTGTATAATGGGCCCCATAATGTCTGAGCCAACATTAAAACATAAATTAAGTTCGTCTCCGTAAGTAAACGAAGGAAAAATTACAAGCGGGCTTAACACACAGATTACGTCGGTTGGAAACACCAAAAGAACTCCTATATTCACGGTGGAAATTTTTATTTTGAAGATTTGAATTGTTATCATTTTTTTTTTAAATTATCGGAAATGTTCGGCCGGTGTGAGCTTAACTCGACATATTAACTCCGTATAAATAATTAAAACCTTTTGCGTACTTCGGTGAATAAATGACGCGTTTTATTTTCACGAAACAACGCCGGGCAGCTCGCTGCCCGATTTGCAAAGCAAAAGCTTTCAGAGATAAAGAGACTTCCACTTCGCCCTCCCTTAGCCCGGAGAGGGTCTTGCCTTTTAAAACTACTATTTCTCTGAGGCGACGGAAATCTTTCTGGGGATAAACGTTCCGTCGCGGAAATAAGTAAAAAGAAGGGACAATAATTTCGACGGATACCGTACGTGGTATGTATATGGTTACACCGATTGCATTACAGTTCAAACAGAAAAGTGAATCTGTCATTTTTTCCCGTAAATATTACAGAGATTTTGCATGATGTTTCCGCTGTTTTAAGGTCTATTGAAGAGTATGTATCGACTATTTGAAGTTTAATTGGATGATAAGTATTATGGTCATAAGTATAATGTAGAATAAAAACAAAATTCCAACTTTGCCAAGCTTTCGACCCGGCTTCAAGATCATCGTCAGTGCCAATATTGTCAACAAATTAACTCTCAGATGTTAAAAATGCAATAAAAAATATGTTCAAAAGGCCTGAGCATGGCCTGAAAAATGAGAACGACTCCTATTGCTGTCCTGGAAGTCCTTTTGAATCTACCATCACTACATAATATCAAGAGAATGGCCAAAACCACACTTCATAGGCGAATGCAGGGGACAGGTTCCAATAGCCTTCATACATAACAAGGAGCAACTTCAGGCTGATGGTGTTCGAGGGATGCCTGTTGATGTCATTAGATTTGACCAAAAATTTCAAATTAAAATACCTGGTAGAGCAGACTGGGAGAAAGGGGCCCCATAAGCTGGTATACAGTTGGCTGCAAAATTAGCATGGATCAGTTGCTGGTATTTGTGGAAATATACCAAAGACTAGAAATCAAGTAAACTTGGGCATTATGCTGCTATCTTTCGAGCTGAGACTGTTGCTATTGAAATTGTTTCCAAGGAGATTAAAAGACTAGGTATCGTTCACAGAAGAATAGCCATCTACTCAAACAACCAGGCGGCACAGAGAGCAATTAATGCATCAGTAGTAAAGTCCAGAGTTGTTTAGGAGGACAACAAATAAAGTGTGATGAGGACACCTTTTAGCCCTGAACCCTTTTGTGACATACAAACTGCCAAAAAATGTGGATCCGTGAGACAATCGATTATATATATAAAACGCTAAGACCTCTGTTCAATTGGAATATTTATTTATTGATTCATGAGAAGAATTAACAGTTATTTTACAAAGAAAAACAAATACTAATTTTTTTCACAAGTAACTACTTTCTATACTTTTGTTTTTTAATTTGTAGTAAAGTGGCATTAATTATTTGATTTTAGAAATTTAGAAACTGAAAATTTCCTCAGTTAAATATTTTTGAAGAAAAAACAGGAATTGTAACTCTTAATAATTTATACACAATGAAAATCTCTAACCAAAGAATTATCTCAGCCATAGGATAGAGAAAGAGAAGTAATATCACACCTTTGACGTCCTCACCGTTGCAAATTGTAACAAATTCGAATAAGCTGGAATGATTTTTTGAAAATCATTCTGCACATTACAAGATTTCTCCCCCACGTTAATGTACAATTCTCCTTTACTTTTCATCTCACGTCTGAAAATTTTTTATGCAACACGTCAACATTTTCAAAATTGAAATTGTACGCGGTGTAGTGGTATTACATTTTTTAGCGTTTACATGGTCTGGCCAATGTATTTGGCAGAGCATCCCATACAGGATACTCTACAAATAATGTTAGGCGTGTTACACAAATCATGTTTATCTTTTAACTTTGTTAATAATTTATCCAGCCTATTCAAATAGTTATATCATGTACATTTTTTTATGAGTATCCTCACTTTATTGCTAATATCAGGTAAAAATGTTAAGCTTTTATCAATCCCAGACTTACTTGTATATACACAGGACTCCCTTGAGGGGGGAATGCTTTGACTAGAAGATATTTTAGTTAACTTTTGATTAATTAGCTTTACAACTAAAGAATGAGGATAGCCATTAGACTCCCAGTATTTGTCATTAAACAACGAAAACGTTCTCAATATAAGATTGTTAGCATAGTTTAACTTAATTCCAAAAGAGTGGGATTGAAAATGAAAAATCTATCTGATTTCAATTCGAAAAGAGTGAGAGGAATTGAAATTGAAAGATCTATCTGAGTTAATTTCTTGAGTATACCATTTTGTGGATATGGTAAATTTCCATTGCTTTCTAATTCATAGTGAATTGCAAGAAAACATGGTTACCAGTAAAAACAGATATCAGGTAATCTAATTTTTGTTTTGGGATAACCAAGAAAATGTCAACATATTGCGCAAAAACTTAATTGGAAATTCAACCATTCTCTAAACCCAGCCAAGCAGATCATTCATTACTACGTCAGCCTCCTAAGGTGAAAGAATACCACCCAACGGCGATCCTATCGACTTGATGTCCGTTTTTCCCTCAAACTTACAGCCTGACATACATGTGAATTCCAAAATTTCCATGAATAATTTCAATGGAACATTTCAAAGTCTATATTTAACGTCTTGCCTATTACATTGACGCTATTTGAAGACTTTTTGTATAACGGATTATGCTGCTGTTTATCCTGGGGAGTTTGTAGTAGAGCAAGTTATAGTCGTACCTTGTAGGCTTGTAAAAAAAGACAACTTTCACGGATTTTATGTATTTTCTCTTGACTGCTGACGTTAGTTTGGCAAATCCTGAGTATCTGATAGCTGAAGAAGCTCTTATTGGTTTGCCAAATGCTCAGGAGCTGATAGTTTTAGAAGCTATAACGTACAATATAAACATTAGAGACAGTTTTCATAATGTTTCCGCTATTTCAAGGTCTATATTTAACGTCTTTCCTATAACGTTGATGCTATTCGAAGACTTTATGCATAACTGATTTTGCCGCTAACGCTGTTTTTCCTGGGGAATTTGTAGCAGTGCAGGTTAATCTTGCAAGCTTGTAGACAAAGACAACTTTCACGGATGTTATGGATTTTCTCTTGATTGCTGACGTTAGTTTGGCAAATCCTGAGGTCCTGATAGTTGAAGACGTCTAACGTATAAAGTAAATATTAATTAACGGGCGATTCCGTACAAGTTCAGTTCAAATGAAATTGAGGACGAAACGTATCAAAAACTATTAAGAAAAAGCATTTAGCTTAGCTTTTAGGAAAAACTAAAATATTTCTTGACGGTTAGTTAACTATATACATAACTATTATTATCACAGTTTATATGTGCCTCTTAGAATTTGAATTATTAAAATGTAGTTAGGCGGTTCAGCCAATGGGTCTAACAATAAATTGCTATCATGCAGGTCTTTACTAGAAGGTCATCCCTCTCGCAAACCCCAGCAAAGAATATGCAGAATGGTCAGCGTTATACAAAATTAGTAGCTTATAGCTTGTTCCTATATTTTATTTTAAACTATACGGCCATCATTATCTTTTAAAATGATAGTTTCCATATAAAACATTTTTTAAATATAGAACAGTATAATTTTTTTCCATTTTGTGGATGAACTTTCTCTTCTGAGAAGTACAAAGACAATTCAGAATTGCCAAATGCAAAAAAAAAACAAAAAAAACTTGTTTTGCTGGAGGTCCACTAGTTCTGGCTACCCAGTATATACATAAATGAAAATCTGGAACAATAATACTAATGTTACCATGTTGATTGGAATAGGACGTAATACATCAAAGAGAGTGAATTACTTTAAAATAGAAATAATTGTTAACGACAAACCCAATGTAGTTTGGTCGATGATCAGAAAACATAAACGATAAGTTCACCCGGCAGACAAGACGAAGTAACACAATAAACCCACTGCTGAAGGTGATAAGCCGAAACGCGCCAGACAGATTTAAAAAAAGTAGGACCAGAAGGCAAAAACCACCGGAAACAACGGGACTAAAAATATATTATAACAATTATATACCGAACTATTGAAGGTAATGTGCCGAATGTTTGTGCCAGACCAAAAAGAGTAAGACTAGGCTTAACAGAAAATGCATCTCAAGAGTAAACCAAATGACTGAAGAAGATATGTCGAATCGCTTATGACAGACCAAAAAAGAGCCAGGAAGACCGGAAATGAAAAAACTACAAATACATAATCCTGTTGACCTCTTAAAGGTATCTCAGTACACTAAATTGTGCGCCTTCCGAAACTTTAAAATAGCCGTTGTTTAAATTTAGATGTCATTATTTGTGCGCCACGTGTATAACAAACCCGATTGAGGTGTGCTGTTTGTGTGCCCTTGGAATTGTTCAAAGTATGAATTAAATTTACTGGAAACGTTTTTGCCGAGCTGTTAGCCAGAGGCAAAGTTCCGTTATTTATCGATGACGGCAATAAAAGATATCTATCAAGTAGGGAGTCGAGATATCGTCCAAGAAGCTCTTTTATCAACGGGGGGAGATAATTTAATGCTGCGTTCGGTCTTCCCCTGAGGAAGTAATAATACATTAACTAATAGACGTGTTTGAGTCGTTGGTCGAACGACTACCGTTTTTCTTTCATGGCTAAATTCGCGTTGTACGCCGACATCGTTTCAAATTTAAATACAGCGGGGTGAAAAACAAAAGAGAAGATTATCTCACGGTAGCCAGAATGCGTGGCGTGGCATCCGGGGGAAAAACTGTGGGAGTTCTGTCAAAGTGGGGAAGACAAATCCTTTTCCTTTGAGATAACTCTGTAAGACTAGTGACCTTAAAACTTGTCGCCTAAAGTGCTATTCTTTATCAACCATTAGGGAAAGTTGGGCATATTCCCGTAAGGCTAACAGAATCACATTTGCAGCCCAACACTTCGCTCAACTTGTCAATTTCGTTCTGAGAGTTTACTTACCTGTCTTTACAATCGGCTCCTGTAAAAATAACAGCCGGATTTTCCAATTTTTTCCTTCTCTATAACTTTTTAACCAGTTTTACTTTTTTCCACTTGAGCGGAGGAGTTAAGCGATCGGCTTGAGCTTTGCCATTACTGGCAAAGTTTCAGAAGATGCTGGCAATTTTCTACCATCTTATCATTAAATAATTAATTTTAATACGTAATAAAATAAATCAAAAAGCTGAATTTCAAATATTAATGAAATTTAAGCTTATTTCAAGCTAAACTAAGAGAGTAAAAAGTGAGAGGGAGAGAGATAAAAAGTGTGAGAGAAAAATAAATATATATATAGGTAGATAGATATATGTAGATAGATAGAGCGACAGAGTTACAGAGAAATAAATATATAGAAGGAGAGGTAGATAGATAGAAAGATGGATAGGTAGAGAGATAGAGAGGTCGGGAGATTAAAAAAGTGATAGAGAGATAGGGAGATTAAAAAAGTGAGAGAGAGGTAGGGAGATTAAAAAGTGAGAAAGAGAGAGAGTTAGGTAGGTTGAAAAGTGAGAGGGAGAGAGATAAAAAGTGAGAGAGAGAAATAAATATATGTATAGCTAGATAGATATATAGATATATAGAGCGATAAAGATAAATATATAGAAGGATAGGTATATAGAAGAAAGATAGATAGAGAGAGCGAGTGAGAGAGAGAGAGAGAGGAGAGGGAGAGAGAGAGAGAGAGTGAGAGAGTGTGAGAGACCGAGAGAAGGGATTGATACAAAACTTGATACAACATTTATAAAATACTCGTACATACAACACATAGCAAAATGTCTGACTGTGTAATTTTAAGTCATGGATGATTTATAAAGGTTATAAATAATCCATTAATTTAATAAATAGATTGAAAGAGAGACTGATTGTCATATGATAAATTATTTCCTGTGTTATTATTTAAACTATTACTTAGTCGTACCTTTTGTAAACTCTAATAAACAAAATCAGTAATCCCAAGTAAATTTTTAAATAATTCATCTCTAAATCCAAAGTCAATGAATTAAGGAAATAGTATTTCCATGATAAAATGACGACAAATATATAAATCATACTCTTGTAAAGCGGTAATGAATTAAGTGATTAGGAGAAAAACTGTCATAGAGGTTAATAAGTCTGTAAGGGAAGAAATTATAGTCATAGCGGGGTCGAAATTAACTTTGAATGCTTCTCAATTCGGCAGAAGAATTAAGTATATTAATGCTTTGACTTTTCAAGCCGGGGTCGGAACGGAACTGTAGATTGGCTAACTGGATCTGTACCAAAGTCTTGAGGATTTATTAAAATCCGCTTCCCTAGTAAAATAATTTAATTAGACCTTAACGTAATTTCTTTTGCCGAATATCGGGTATGGAACATGCCAACAGATGGAAATTCGATGTAAAAATTACCGACGAATTTGATTTAAATTCGATTCAATAATGGAAACAATGATTATTCGGAAATCGTGAGATGCGGTCTGGTGTGACGTAGGTTTCAGAAAAACATTTTCTTTATCGTGCCAACGTTTCGATCTTTATTGAGATCATCTTCAGGGAATGGGATTTACAAACATTGTTTAAATTTAACAAATACATGTAGGATGTGGAAAAAAGTGAATATATACAATGCAAAAAATTTATCTTTTATATTCAACCAAAGTATTTCTACTCATTCAAAGTGTTTGTTTTCTGCGTAATTGTACCATTTTTGCGAGACGTGTTGAGAGTGCCAATGAGATATTGCTGTTTTATGTTTATATACGTTGGATTTTGAAGGGGTGGGGGAAGGAAGTCGGTATAGAAAAACATTTCTGTATAAGGAGTCGGCTTCTTTGAGGTGAAAAGAGCCGTCGATCATCTCACGATTTCCGAATAATCATCGACTAACGGTCACTAATCACCACACAAAATGGATACAATAAACAAGTATGGATTTTAAAACTTACAAGGGATCATCATTACTGTAAGATAATCGACATCCTGATAAAATCTGAACGATTATGTATTTTTTAAGTATATTGTTTTGTTATATTTTCGAAAAGAAATGATAATAATGAAAAAATAAAACGTATTACGAGAACATTTACATTCACGAGCGAATATATACGTATATCACAGATAAAGTATTGTTCTTATTGCCATTTATCACTGTATTTACTATAATATACTACAATTAAAATTGCTACCAGTTTCTAGTGATCTTTAGGAGTATAACTGCTCAACAGATGGCGAGGAATCTACATTAACATTCTTATAAGGCTATGAGGGAATAATGCAGGATGTGATCTAAGGACTAAATGATTAGGGTGATTTTGGACGACTTTGGACTAATGGAAAATGTCGAAGGCAGGAATGTTTAGTTCGATTGTTACATAATATTGTTCATCGGTCTTTTGTAGACTCGAAAATATAGAATCGATTGTTTGTTAAGAAATTGTGATTTTATAATCTCCTTAGGTCTTGCACCTTTATGTTTGGTGGGACATATTGATCATACTTATCTGCATGCCGGACACATACGCGGGCTTTGGCTCAAATGAAAGTTTACAGTGCACAGACCTATGCGTCCGTATACCCGGATAACTAACACCGTTTTGCGGAAACGCTCTAGCTCGTGGTATCTCTCAAACAGGCAGCACAGGCCGACCAAAGGGCTTGTTCTAAATACACGGGAGACCGTTCAAAGGCCCTGATCCTGATATCGAGCTTTTGCAGGCACGTTTTTTGTGCTGAGGGTTGCATGCAATCATAAAACAGGGTCGATTACAGCAATAGACAAATATTTTCATGCGAATCTCCCTGACCGGCCCCAACCTGAAGTGACATCGAACTTAATAATGTTACCCTTTTCTTTCCTTCCCCTCGAGGCGTCGATGTGTGGCTGCCATCTCAAATTTTGTTGTAACGTGGGCCCGAGCGACATATCTACCTACCTAATCGCATTGCTCCTCAGTGAAGCGGAGGGTTGTAAATCGTAGGTTTCCTCGGCTTTTCCAGCTACAAACGTTTATCGCTTACTGCATCAACCCCTGTCCGTAAAGACTATGCGTTGGCTTTTATCAACATTTATTTATGCACCACTTTAACAACCAAAGTTGTAGGTTGGTGAGGTTTTGTAGGGAGCGATATGACTAGATCTTTATTAAAAAGTTGGCGGTACATGTACCATGTAAATGGACGTGTCGGGATGGATAGGAAGGTCAGTAGTGTTCGCTGTATACAAGATGGGTCCAATGATATGACATGTGACCCCAGAGTTTACAAGTCATTAGTGTCTATACCTTACACGTACATAAGAGGTGTCTTTGTTTTTCCAGCCTTTGCTTGTATTGGCGTTATTTTCTTGGTAAACGTCGGTTCTAGTCTTTAATGGCAATTTTTGTAGGGTTCGCAGGAAAAATCAGTGGGAGCTCATGCGGGTCCGACATGGGTGATGGTGTGTACACATTTGGCGACTATAGAAAAATTGTTTTGATGATAGTGAATTCTCAGAATGAAGTAGAATAAAACTAATTTTCCCCTTTTGTTAAACGACGTTTAAGTAATATGCACGCTCAGTTGAATCACTAGGTTAAGTTGTCTCTCTTGTCCTTAATTGTTTGACATACCGCCATGAAAATTAAATAAGTCTTCCAAAATTGAAAAGCGACGGGGTCGTAACCTCATTACGAGACAGACCGCTCTGAAGCATTTCGAATAGAATCAACACGACTGACAGTAAAACCTTATTTACTCATTTTTCAAGGTAACAAAATACAGAGGTCAGCTTATCCATTGAGTAATTTAATATTAAAAACATTGATTGAACATTATATATGCAGGAAGGATTCAGCTGAGGTCATCGCCGGCCCTCTACGAGTTTTCCTTCTTTTTCTGGTCTTTTACGCATATTTCTTTTAAATTTCCGCAATATGAGCGTCTCTATCAGTTTACTGACTCACTGCTTTTATAGCCTAAAATGCATTTGCACCTCAGGTTGTCACTATATAATTGGTACCAATCATACAATATATATATATATATATATATATATATATATATATATAAATCTGGTCACATTCACTTCCCCAGAGTAGTGTTCGATATTTCTCGAAGCGGGGTTATGCCACCGCTTCCTTTCACGCTAATAAATTACATTAAATTAGTGTGATAACATTTACCTTAAGATTCTGTAGTAATTGTACACAATAAATAATGGATATACTCAAGTTTGTCTCTTTTCTTTTGCAAGAGTAACTTTCGTATGCGATATACGAGCAGAAATGTAATTGTTTGAATATCAATTGAATCTGTTTTGAGTGTGAAAATATTTCAGGGAAGAGGGTCTGGGTCTTAGATTAACTGCTGATGAAATATATGCAATTGTATCGATAGAGACACCTAGATTCTTCACAACGCGTAAGTCTTATTGCAGTAATTTACATTACATATTGCGCAAACGTTAAATTGTCAACTGCGGTGTAGGTGGGTTGACAGTCAAATCCTAAGTTGATAGTTGATACGATGGGAATGTTACCAGAAGTTTAAACATGAAAATTTATGGAAAATACGGACATATTTGAAGTAGAGGTCCACCTCTTCACGTTAGTCGGATTGTTGACTCGTTCTGTTCAAGCCATCGACGAGAATTTTCAAGAATGATTTTTGCTGTAGAGCAACCGATTTTCGTTATAACGATTTCCAAGGGCCCTTGGGGCGTTGAATAGCAAGAACAACACAAATCTATACGCAAACAGAAGTTAAAACCGTTCACTTTTCACTCAATTTATATATATGTAAAAAGCAATGTTCATATGTTTGTACACTATAGACACAAAATCTATTGAACCGATTTCGTTCAAAATTTCACGCTTTGGTTTTAGTAGTGATGGGAGTGTTTAGAGAGCATAAAATATAAGCGACAGAAGGATTTAAAAAAAATACTCTTAAAAACAAAAAATAAATATTGGTATTTTGTCTTTTACATCAAAATACATGCATGTATTTTTATCGTTATATTAATTACATCATAATTATTTTAATCTAAAGCAAATTACACGTGATTAACAATTCAAGAGTTTTAATTTAAAAAAAAATTAATTATGATGGTCTGAAATAAAATTCTCCAAAACACCATTTAACTAACAATTTATTCTATAATTAAATGATTTTCTGGTGTTTTGTTGAATTTTATTTCCAGCCATCATAATTAAATATTGTTTTATTAAAACTCATTTAATTTGGTACTTAGAATTAACAGTACATATGATCAATATGTAAAAGAAGGCTTTATTAACTTCCTGGTTAACGTCGGGTACTACTATTGTATATTATATTCATTAAAATCTTTTGGTAATTTTCGGGAAAACTTTAATGCCACTGTTATAAATTTAATTTGCATTTGTCTTAAATAAAACAACATTAAGCAATAATTAACAATTAAAATAACTATAAAAAAACAATGCAACCATCTTCTTATTTATAATTCTCAATTGAAAAATGTATATACTGCCACGAAACAATTGTAAATTTAAATTCAAATTTAGAACGGATGAAATATTAAAACGTTAAAGTGTACAACCCCTTGAATAGTTAAAATGGTGCAAATTGATAGTTAATTATTAACACTTGAAGTTGCTGCTATACTATATACATTTATTTATTTATATATACACACAACCTAATTTATTCAGAACATAGCATATACATCTAAACTAAATATAACATTTGTTAAGGGTAAATTAATTGACAGTATTTATGTTTTAAACATTTTTATGTTTAAACCTTTTTTATGTTTTAAACATTTTAACTTAGCTTTTTTAAATACTCAAGATTATCAATAAATAAATCTATATTTAGTGTATCTGTTCGCTGGATTTTATTAACGAGAGAGTGGGCCGGGTAGTTAGTGGAGCAGTGAGGGACATTTAATGGTAATAAATTATGAATTTTGTATTTAGGAACATTGAAACTTATAGAGTAGTTCAGGACTTGAGATCATACAAATAATTTGTAAAGAAAAAAACAGTCAAACCTAGTTCTTCTTGCCTCAAGAGTTCAGAACAAACATTATGAGATAATAGTTGTTCAAAAACCAAATGCAGTACCTAAGAGGTGTTCAACCGTGTTTCGATACTGTTTAACAAAACATTGTTAGTAAAACAATAATTGTTTGTATAGTAAATTACTAGATAAATAAAAATCTCAAAATAAAATTCGAGATTACTCTAGAAGATAATTAAAATAAAAACAACAACATAATTTAATTAAATATGTGTCATTCTTTATTTGCATATTTTCATATTGGTTGCAAACCATGAACAAATGGTGTTAAGTTCAATATTTCTCAGCACTTTGTCATCTATTATCATCACTATTACCATAAAACTTTCTTAGTAATAATGAGTTAACAATTTGTTTGTTTGTTCGTTCACGTGCCCAAAACACTAGGCATAGAAAGAACCCAAAGCCTATATGATTTTGTAACCTGCGAAAACGAGGACACAAAAAGGTTCAAGCCAGATTAGGGTTTTGTCAGATGTCATGACAACTCGCTCTCTATAAGAAACCTTGACACCCTTTGAGTATATGTATATGTGGCATTTTGAGCTTTCTTCCCGTTTGACAGGCAAAACAGACCCTTATCTTTGAAACAAATTTTACTACGATGCATTGTTGAAAAAATATATGATCATTTCCAACCTGTCAGATGTCTTCAGGTTGCAAAAGATAGATTGACTTGTAATTTTGTCGGTTTCGATCATCCTGGTTAGCCTAGTCTAGTTGTTTTTAGTCTGGTGTTTCGGCACTTCGCCGCCTTCAGTGGTTAGTCTGTGTGTTAGTTTCTATGTCGTGACCATTGTTGTCAGAGATCAGCTCAATAAGAAATCTAATTTTATTTCTTTTTTCCCCCTAAACGTACCATAAATGATAACTTATTTTTGGATTTTGATAAAAGGTCTAATTATAATCAAAATTGGAAGTGTATGTTGGATAATTATTCATATATAAAAAACACTTTCAAGATAATAATACCTCACATTAAGTTAGCAGAATCGAAACCTTAAAATGTGATAACATGAAACACATAATCATAGAGTATAAATATTATTTTTAAGCTAGTCTGTCCTTGCAGTAGTCGTTTACGATCATCCTGATCTGGATATTTGTTTTCTTTTTTAAATGGCATGCTACCATCAATGAACTCATATCAGCCCACAATGCACTGTGAGGGCCGATGGGTAACCCATATTCCGCCGTCGGCCCTCTTACTCATTCACAGACATATACACTGTACAGCTGGGCAATACTCCCGTGCCTAAGGATGTCTTTATGTTGGGTTCCATGCCTACTCACAAAAAGCTTTGTTCCCACAGCGTTGCTTGACAAGCGTACTAATAAACTTGTGATCTGCCGCGGTTTGTCGTATTACAACCGCGGGCGGATCCCATGGCACGAAAAGGCTCGTTTGGCGGTACCCCTTGCGTATATTTTTGTAAGGAAGACAGTTTTGATTTAAATATCACCGGCTAGTACAGTGTTCTATTATGATTTGTAAATGTTGAAAAATGAATTTAGTTCAAAACAAATCGGTACAACTACCGGTACAACAGATTGTGGGAACGGGTGCTCGAGCCGTACTGAGGTTTGTCATCGCCGATTCCCAAGTCTTTGATGTCTGAGTATTTACCGACAATATACGGGAAAAGCCGAACCACCTTGAGCAATAACTAGTTTTATGTTTTTGAACAAGGCTTAATGCGCCAAACGTAGCTCAATACAGTTGGGCAGTGTGTTGACGGGGAATGGCCTGTAAGTGGCCCACTTTGGCTAAGGTTGGAAATGGTGTTGGGGAACATTGGCTGTAGGAGAAGTTTAACACATCAAAGGAAGCCCTCATGCGCAAACAAAGTGGACAAAATATAGCTGAAGTGTCCACACACTGGACCCACATTGGTCCAACCAGATTTCTGTCAATAACATGCAAATATGTAGCAATTATACACCTTAACCAAACACAAAGCTGCAACAGTGATTTCCTCGATCTCGATATCAATCACGACTCAGGAAAGCAAGCAACTATAGGTCATTGAAACTTTGCTGGCCCAAAATTTTGTCAAGGGTTGAACATTGTGGTTTGCTTAGTGTGTATGGAGGCGAATCAGAGCAAAAAAAGAGGTTGGCCTTGGCCGAGATTTGGACTTCTGGCGGTAACATTAAAAGGGTAGACGTTGTTAACTATGATTCCACATGGCCGAATCCCTTGGCTCCAAACCTTTGGTTTGATGAGGATAAGCCAAGGTTAGCCAATGTTTTGGCGATATGTTGGCCTATATGTGCTTAGTGTGTACGCGCCTTAAGACTCCGTATGTGGATCCTAGCCCATAGACAGCGTGGCATGGGGCCCATCTTGATGATCAATCCATTGGTCTGTATACAACCAGGTGTAACTCATTGTAACTCAACAGCAACCTTTCTCAAGCCAACCTGCGTGGGGTTTGCTCCAAAATTAGGTATCCGTGTGTCAATCGGGTATGGGGGTATGGCTATTCGCAAACGGGAAATCACGAAACACGAACCCTCGCTTAAGGCTATTATTCTCCGCAGGCCATAGAGCAATTGAATTTCTCTCTTGTCGCATAGGACTATTATTTACCTTTATTATTTACTCTATTAATTACTTCCTCGTAATGTTTATGGAAAGCCTGAAGTTTATGTTCCGTATTATTCTAGTTTGTATAAATATCTAACAGTTAATGCAAGTGGGTGAGGTAAAAAGTGAATAAAAAATGTACCTGGGAAGATGTGGCATTAAAATTGTAGGCTTTTTTCTAAGAAAACGTCAAATAAATTAACTGCAATAATTTTTCCCCACGACAGGGTGGCGTGCCGGGGATAAATTGATATTGCTATACTGTTTCTAGTTCGTGTATAATTGGCTTGGAAAACTGGAACTGTTGATGTTTTATGAGGCATGGAAGGGAGCGGAAGGGGAGGTGTAAACAATGACGTGTAATCATTAAGCGAGTTTACTTTCCGCAACATTAGCTCGAATCCACCAGGCACTCTACCAAATAACTCCTTGGTCATATTTCATATTCTTGTCGCTCTACACAGGGCATCATACAGGAGCATTGTGTTTTTTTGTTTTTCCCCCCATGACGTTTCTATTGATAGACGATTTACAGTGAATCGGACCATCCGAACTTCCTCGTCGTGAACTTTATTATGCGTTGTAAATACTTTTAACTTATCGTCCTTTTAAAATCTCTTCCGTAAAACAAAACATGTATACATACATTAAAACCCGATTGAATACCGTCCAGTGGGAAGTTCGAGCCTCTAATTGGCGACAAGTAACGCGACAAAACGAAATTAACCTCCGACATCCGCCCCGGGAAAGTTAGTTTGTCGTGGAAGGGATGGAGATTGATGGCCCTGCTGGAGATTGAGTACTTGTAATGTATGACTTGTGCTGCTGTACAGCTGAACTACACCTGCTGCCGTCCGCTGACCGCAGTAATCAGGCCGGGCCCTTAATCCAGGGCACGTCCGAAACAACTAATTATACACTACAACAAAGTTGGTTGTATTGATAAAGTGATGGAATTATTTTAAGCTTTAAGACTGACATAACAATAATTAATTTTACTAACCAGTGAAAAAATAATGGGTATATCGATAATTGGTAGTTGTTTCCTTTATGATTAATTATTAGGATTAAAACGAATTAAAGACAATTAGACTTTAATTTTTTACCTTTTCTTATATGAACAGGAGATATAAAGACCACAAAATGTCGGTAAATTTGGTCAAGAGATTTTGAAGATAAAGGTATCCGAAATAATAAAATATCCAAAGGAGTCCAATTTTTTCAAGGCAAAAGGATTAATCCAAATTTTAAAAGGGTTTTGTTTTTATTCTTTCTTTTTGATAAATTTAATCAATTAAGATTGTCGCGCCATGTTCTCTGCTGCCCATCATATAACGGAAAACGTTCTTATATTACAATTTTACAAATTTACAATTTAACAATGAATTCAATTAATGTCGAATTTATTAAATTAATGTTCAAAAATTTTCAAATTTACAATCTTTCTCTGAACTACTTTCAGTTAAGTTGGAGACCCGCAGGATAGTTCTTTGGTCCCATTATTTTTCCAGCGTTTCCTGCTGGCCCTACCCATACAGACAGACACATCTATTCCCACTTTTGCGGATGCTACTGCTATCCTAATTTCCAATAAAGACTTCTCAGGGGGCGTCGGTGGCCGCAAGGTTTAGTCTTTGACACGGCGCTCATCACTGTAAGGTAATGGTCCCGGGTTCGAATCCAGCGGCCCTGCATTCGAATCCGACACACTTACAAATGGGCTTTTTTTCAAAAACACCGGCACCCTGAGGGTTTATATGACCTCTGCTGTTGCGAACCCTCGTAAAAAAAAAAAAAAATTAAAAAATAAAGACTTCTCACATTGCGCTCTACATCAGAACCTTGACTGAAAAAGCGGGAGATAAGAATAAATGCAGACAAAGGCCAACATATCTCGAAAGAAGTCGAAAAATTTTAAAAACCGGATTAGTTAGTTTTTTTGTTGTTTTTTAAATTATCCAGGTGTATGATGCTACAGTATAAATGACATCACTGTAAGTGTACTCATAGCTGCTGGCAGCACCATGTGTCAATTTTGAATAAGGCATATCATAGTTCTATGACCAGCTTTATAATATCGATAATATTTAATAGGAAAAATGGCATATTTATATTTAACTCAGAAGCTCATTTTTTTTCTTTAGTGAAGGAATTTATGCTGGTCCGGAATAACTGGCACATCTTTTTAATATAATACTTCGGCGTGTCGCAACTTGAACATTGACACATTCACGTTTTAGTTTAATTCACGGCATTGCGATACTTGTGCAAGACCTACACGTCGTGACGGTTT
Source organism: Cimex lectularius (assembly GCF_000648675.2). Lineage (NCBI taxonomy): Eukaryota > Metazoa > Arthropoda > Insecta > Hemiptera > Cimicidae > Cimex > Cimex lectularius. The sequence continues at coordinate 1,602,983 of NW_019392893.1, read as the reverse complement.
AGCATAATGAGTGCGCCGAGAACAACAGGAAATAGCTTCAATTAAATACATCACGTGGACTAACTGATTCTACATTCGTTGGCAACCAACAAGAAAGAAACTAACGTCAATAATGGTAATGAATTCTGTCAGTTATCAAATTCCGTCTCTTTGGCATTAGGGCAAAGTTTCATGGATATTGGATCTTTTCGTTTGACGACGAGCAATGAGAAGAAAAATATGACATATAGTGCTGATAGTTCTAGATCTTTAGATTTCACTAACAAATCTGGGAAGCATGAATTCTCAGCTTCAAAGTTTCAGGTCAGAATTGTTACAGAAAATCGAAATACTGTAAATACTGAATTACCACAATTATATTTTATGCGAAAAAATAAGATTGCATGCTTTTAACTGATTGTAGTTCTTATGCTGCTCTTTAAGAGCAAATTAGTACTAATTTTAGAATGATTTTAGTTTTCAATGCTAGAGGTATCGATTAATTTTTCACTCAAGAATACTCTCGATCAAGGTTTTGAAGAAAAAAGCAAATTCAGTTGTTACTGTTACCCTTTCGACCAATTTAAAGGTCATCATCAGGGCCTAATTGAATTTCACATTACGAAAAACATATTTTTACAATTGAGTTAACAATTTTTTTATAATGTTTAAATGTGGCTGCGGTAGAGCACAAAATCTTTCACTAAATAACATTATGAAAAACAATTATCAATTATACAAATATGTTATTGTAACGGATGTTTATTTGTTAGGTTTGTATGTTGTCTGTTACTACCATAAAGAAATTAATACCCCTAATCATTAATCTACCACTATCGTTAGACCAAACAAACTAAATTAAATTACTGAGAGCCAATACAATAATAATAATAAATCTTTATTTGCAAGAATCTATATTACGTATAAATCTACCACAAAAAATAATATTTTGGCACATCCCTGCCTGCTGTCAAAAAACAAAGCTTGTACTAGACAGCAGGAGTTTTAGAGGATCAGCAAAGAAATAAACACTATATATCTTTACAAAACCATAATGAAAAACAAACAAATAAAAAACATAATACAAAATAAACGTATAGCATGAAAAAAAAAACAATCAAAATAAATCTTGTTTTTAAAATATCTTAACTACAATTTAACATTTTTGAAATTATAATTTTTTGCCTTCTTTGTTGTTTGAAATTTTGAATCATGATCCTCTTTTTATCAAAAAACAAAGCGACATGTTTAATGAAAAATTATAATATTGCGTAGTTTCTACGTTGTAAAAATGTGAGTTAGCCAACCAATTGTGTCTTGTGTTATAATCACTGATGTATTACAAGATTATTTTTATATGCATATACAAACATTAACATTTAAGAAAGATTTGGTATAGATTCATTACTTTAAATTCACTGTGTAATTGTTTCATGTTATGTCTATACGGTTTACATAAAATAATTTTAAGAAGTGAGTTTATAATTACATCCAGAGTCTTAGTTTAGCATTTATTAGTACCTCCCCAGGAATGGGTTGTGCAAGAGAAAAATATATTTCCCTTAGGAGTTCAATATTTATAAAGTTGTGTAAAATTATAAATTTATAAAAGAGCTTTCTCAGATGGGAAACCAAAGAATCAGTATGTAAATTAAATCCCAAATTTGAGTCCAATATCACACCAATACACTGTAAGCAAAAGGGATAGGTAAGCAAGATCACACATCATTATCATCACAAGTAACCCTAAACCAAAAGTTATGTTTTAAAGTAACCTAACCATCACTAACCAATATATACAAGACAACTACAAGTGTCCCACCTCAAAAAGAGGTAGTATTTTAGGGGTAGTACAGCTGCATTTTTAAAGTTTTAAGTTTTCACTTATGTATTGGACAAACGAAACACAATATTGATGGATCATGACAGTTTTTATTGCAAAACGTAGTGGCGTGTTCTTAATAGATAAATAAAAAAAATTAAATTTAAGTCTCTCCAGTAAAATTGTCTTTTGTTGAGTTGTGTCACTTTTCCTACGTGCGATATAACATTTACCCTCCGAGGTTGACTAATCCTACCGCTATACTTACGTAATGTGAGATGTAATATTAGCTACCTATTGCTACCTCAAGCTTTAGTTCGATAAAAGACTGACTTGGAATCCATGTACAAGATTTAAAAAAAGCAGTAACTGACTAGACATTATAAAAGACATTCATGACTTCTAGACAACAAACGGTAGATATATGAGACGACAATAAAGTCCATATGAATGTACGGCATTCAACTGTGGTGTTCAACCAAACATTCCAACTGTCATTGCATCCAGATTTAGCATACTAAATTACTCAGAAAATTCGTAAACGCACCCTTCTACGTATCTAATCACACAATCGACAATGACTATAATTTTTTAACATTTTTTAAGGGGCATCCGACAGCTTGATTATTTCAGCCCCGAGCCCATACGAAATTTAACTGTACACATTCAATACGCATTCACACCAATAAATACATTCATATATATATATATATATATATATATATTGCATACATTCTGTTTAGTAGATGGAGTACTCAATATTTCTCCATCAACCTGCATACAATAATAAACTAATCAAATTGGTACTTGGGGTACTTTTATAAATATTCCGCCATCGACCAAAGTCACGTATACAGCTCGAGGGGCGATGGGGATGCTATTCACCATCAGCCCCTCCCCATTCAATCTAATAATTCATTCACTCATACAAAACACAGAAACACAAAACATATGTTTTAACGGCTATATACAATAATAAATTCCCAATTCCCCTGAAAAGCTGAACAAGGGATCCTGAAACGCGCTACCATATCCAAGAACCATTCTTAAATCCGGCGGCATACCTACATGCTCTCTGTACGGAGCCAAGGCATGTCACATCTCTACTATGTGGGACACGTCGAGCAGCCTTTCTCTGCATAAGGGGCTTTGGCCCAAAAGCAGGTGCCCGTGTGTCAACCGCGTATGACCAATCGTCGATCGGGTGAGGACGTTTAAAATTCTTTTTATGAAAGATGTTAAAATATCCGGATACATAAAATTTCACAACTCCCTTTCATTACACCCTAATCCTCTAGTTTACACATAAAATCTCGAACTATCCCCAATAATCCCCCAAGGAGATTAAAGCGGCAGTGCCATCCTGTTGGGAAGAGAGACGTAGCAAGTTGGTCTTCTAGAAGTGAACTGGGTGATTCTTCGCATCCTAGTGTCAAATTTTCTTTTCTTTTATAATGCTAGATTTTGTGTTATTTCATTATTTTAAAATTTCCATCAACAATTTTACTCGTACAAAAAAAACCTACTGTTGTAAAATAAATAACAAAAATAATTAATTGTGAAGTATCTTCAAGGGTTGTACAAATTCTGAGGCAGTTTGTAGGTTACTTTCATTTTGTCGATCCGTTTATTACATTTAATCCTTAAACAAGTGTAATAAATTTCGAGAAGAACAAGGGGGTTTATAATTAAATAAATTTTTCATGGCTAAGTCGTTTTCCCTGCCCAGAATTCGAGTTAGAAGAGGAATATTGTATTAGCAGATAAACAGTAAGGGAGATGATGTATTGCCGGTCAAGGTAAATTGCGTTCGTGCGAAAGACGTGGAACAAAATGGTATTATTTTCTTTTTTAAATACACCCAAGGCCCGAAGCGAGGAAATTACATTTTTATCATGTAGACGTAGACCCGAGGGAAGCTGGAGGAGAATAAAAAATAAATAAAACATGCAACAAAAGTTGTTGAGTACAAAAGGCTAAGAGTGAGTTAGCGTAATCTAGAGCTGTCGGCTTTCGCATTGGCTTATCCGTTTCCCCCGTGATTTATACGTGGCGTCTATTCAACAGCTGGCTAACCCTAACCCCCTTTATAACCCTATTTATTTTAGGTAGACACCAACTCTGCCGAAATCCTTTGAACGAATGATCGACTCGAGTATGAGGGATCGTAAGGCGATTATCTGTCTAAAAGTTCCGTTGTCTTTCTCAGCCTTTTCGACATTTTCACTCAGATGGTTCAGGCGAAAAACAACACATTTTGTGTTTCAATTTGGTTACAATATTAGTCGTTGACAATCAAGAATATCCTAGTTTGTAAACCAGGGTTTTCCCGAGTTTTGACTGGAGAATTCTCAGCACGTTTCCATTTGTTTATACTTTGATACGGACATCACCATCGTCCCTCGAACATGAACATAATTTCATAGTTTTAAAGTTTAACGTTGGCACTTGGCAGAAACATGATAACACTCTCTATAAACCAACTAAACCTGCGGTTAATATGAGAGGACTTCGTGAATGATCGTAAGCGAGGAGTTTTGTAGTTAGAGACCGAAGCATTGTAACGAATGTTTGAGTAGGGCGTATTCCCAGGGGTGAAACCCTGTATACTAACTACCTAAACCAACAGAATTATCATCCTTCTGATTCCTATAATGTGAACGTTTTTTCCTACGCACTTTCACAATGATTTTACTTCACCTTACAATTTATTTTGTGAATGGTATAGTGAAGTAACGGAGGCATTTTGTAATAAAGTAATGTTTATTCTGATTATTGTATCACGTGCGTGACTTAACTTTTATACAGTCCGAGGCCGGATTGAGTCGAAAATTGGAACATACACTCGTAAACTTCCTAAATTCATAATTATACAGATTAATTATGCGGTTGAGATGGGAGGTTGGTGTCCGAGTGGATCGAGGTCACGATAGCTCAAGTGGCAGAGCAGCGGCGTATCAAACCGAAGATCGTGGGTTCGAATCCCGCTCGTGCGATTGACTTTTTTATCTCAACTGAAAACCTTAATTAATTGTAAGATATTAATTGGTCAAGCGGACCACGAAACTAGTGAATTATACAGATTATACGCTCACGGCAAAAACTAAACCCTTGTATTTATCTGTATATTTTCCATAAAACTAGGTATAAAGATTAATAGTTGACTTAAATCGTAAACTCAACATTAATAAATTATTTTTCTTTATAGAGAATTGTACACTCTTTAGATTAAAAATAAAGAAAAATCAGTTCAATTTGATGATTCATAGATTCAACTTGGCGAATGAGTTAATTGGTTTTTTAAATTGGTTTCTTTGATTAAACAATAAATTTGAGTAAAATAAATTAAAAGTATGGTTTTACGTCGAGAAGATCACGTCCATTTCATAGCCCAAGTCTTGGATGTGCTGCACTCTACGATGGTCTACCGCAGTTTTGGCCATCAGCTTCCTTGATAGGTAGTCACCTCCAAACGTTCCTTAATCTGGCAAGCACAGGTGGACCCATTAATCTGGTGGACTAAAACTCAACAGAAGGTATCTACGCAAACACTAGGCAGCTTTCAAAGATTAGCAAACTTATGTATCACAGAGGCAATAAGAACAACCCCTACAAATGCGCTAGAAACTCTGCTAAATCTACTGAAAGTATTCATATAAGAGAAACTAGGAAAAGCTCATTTAGGATCCATAAACATTCAAACTCAAGGTTGGCAACTAAACAATTCGGGCACACAACTATAATTAACAAGATCAGACACCCATTCTTAGAAATAGACTGACTATATGATCCCGGAAACATTCTTTATGACATCCTATAAAGTCTCAACAGGCTATAAAGAAGAGGAAGAACTCAGAAGATCGTCAGATACAATGATATGGTATACAGATGGCTCCAAAACAAACGAAGAAAACGGATCGGTATTTTTGTACAAGGTCTTTCAAGCAGAAATACATGCCATCAATGCTTGTGCCATAGAAAATCTTAAAAGAGGTTACACTGGCTAAAAGACCTGATAAGATCATACAGCCAAGCAGTAATTAACATGTAAAAATAAATACATCAAAATTAGTCACTGAGCGCTTTTAAAATCTCCAAAACCTGAGAAAATATAACAACCTGATGATATCTTGGGAGGCAGGGCACAAAGGAATTTTGGATAACGAAAAAGCAGGCACACTGGCCAACCATATATAGGCTAAGAACTTATACTTGGGATTACAAAAACAAATGCAGAACCCCCTATTACCGAATGGATTCAAATAAAACAAAAGGAGAAGTGGATAAACTCTAGCGGCGATATACACAGTAAACTTATACTAAAACAACCCTCATCAAGAATGGCAAACCCACTGCTGCCGTTGGAGAGGGCCAGTAGTGATAGGATTATAAAACGGTCACTGGCATCTGAGAAAACATCTACACAACATGGGCATAGATGATCCTATCTGCATATTATGAAATGAGGAGAAGGAAACAGCCACCCATATCATCTTCGAATGCGAAGCAACGGATCAATGGAGAATTAACCTTGCATACAGAAAAAACTTAGGGATATAAATTGTAACATCTAATAATCTAATACTTCTGAGAAGAAGGATTGAGTCGATTCCACTGAACTAGGGAACTAGGGAGCCTCCAGAGCCTGGGGGGCACAAACCTCGCTTCCTAGTGTCCTCATCAATTATTATCATCATCATCACCAAGGGCGAGCTCATCAAACAGACATCAGAAGGTTTTGTGAGAATAGCGTAGTTTCTCAAGTAGAAAGGCGAGTATTTGCAAATCACCATCTCGCTTGGATACTTGAACAATGGTGGCTGTACTCCTTACAGATGACTGCCAGTTTGGTTTGGCATCCAGAGGCGTGTGGAAAACATGTGTAGAACACTTTGTTCGTGTGCCATGCGTGAGTTACAGCCTTTTCTAAGACAGCCCGGCATGGTATGGCCGAATCAACGTCATGCCCGCACCGAATGATTACCATATAGACTGGATCTTTTACTGCACCAAAGTACTTTGAGGAAGTTCTTCTGGAAGCTGTTGTCCCATTCGCTCCATTTATTTCCATTTATTTACTCCATTTTTTTTTTTTTTTTTTGACAACTTCGTGTTAATGCATGATAATGATCGACCGCATGAAGCTGAGTTTTCACCCATTACTACATAACACAATTAATTTCATTAGATGCAGATAATTTAATATTAATATTTATAGCGCGTAAATACTTTAAAAATTATTTATTTAAAATGGTAGATTTAATTTGAAGAAGTTACTGAAACTTCAAAAGCCATGCCGAGTTTATTTTTTTTACAGGAATGTAAAATTAATTATGGTTCAGTTGATCAAATAAACGTGCTCGTTTTTTGGTGTGTTTGTTTATTTAATGTAATTTTTTTTAAACTGAATTAACTCAATTTAGGAGGGTGAATATTTTGTTTTCGGCATACTTACGGAACTTTTGGGCGATTTCGTCTTGCGCCAGTTCATGCTGCGTTATAAACGGCAAAATTGTATTAGGTATGAATATTTCATCTGAAACGTTACATGACACCTAATACGAATTTTATCTTAACCGACATGCTTTTGTCAGATTGTACTGTTACTTTAATGCATGCATCCTATGTCTTCAGGACATGCAACGGCCTGATGTTACGTATCGTGATAATGCGATATGTGAATAACTGGGGAATGACTCGTATCTGGAATCGCCGTTACGGGGCTTATAAAAAGAATGTTAGACAATTTATAGATCAGGATTGTTTTTTCGTCTTTTTAAAACTAGAAAGTGCCTACTGCTCTAAACTGGGTCGAATCGGCGAAGATGGGAATTTATAAAAGGTGTAGAAACTTGTTAACAAGACACCGGGATTCGTAGGTAACGTCTTCCCACGATTCTGATAACAATCATGTCATGGAAAATGCCACGTAGATGGGGAAGGGGCAGAGAAAATTGCATGAACCCACCCCAGGCTCTGGCTTTATTATTTTAATCATGGCAACATCGCCCCTTTCAGCCTAAACTATTTTGTAAAATTGAACGAAACAGTTTAATTTTCTTATGCACGACTATGGCAGCCTAATGATTGAACAGTCGACCATCATTCTCGACAGTGCCAGTACTGACGCAGTATTTAGATTATAAACACTTCGTCCGTTTTCTGTCCGCAGCTTGTTAATATATGGTATTCAGGATTGTGAGATTTTCTCCTGTAGTCTATGGGATGATAAATTTATTGTTTATTTATAGGTACCTATCGTATGGATCTGCGTATACTCGCTGATTTTTGTTAGTTCGGACGCGTTTCGGCATTTCGCCATTTTCAGTCGTCGGGTGATATATATGGAATGAAGTTTTTGTTACGAGGTGGAGGGTATGGGGATGTGTAGGTATTAGTGTTGTTTGTGGGCGTGTTTGATTGATTAAGTCGGGGTCTTTTTGTTTGTTCTAGTTGGTCTTTTTGATCTTTCGTCCTTTTCCTTTTTAATATGTTGTATGGTGGTGTATAATGTTGTAAAATATATTTGTGAGTTATTGTTAATTTGTGTATTTATTAGTTTTTTAGTGTTGAATGGTTATGTTTATAATTTTTTACATTTTCGAGTATCTCTATTTTTCGTCTATTTTGTACGTATATGGTAGTTTCATGCTTGATTGCATTGTCGATGGTTCGTGATTGTTTGCTATTAAGGGGTTGCGTAATTTGATTTTCCGTCGTTATCCCTAAACGATTTGATTTGTTCTTTGTATCCGTCTTTTAATTTTTGTCCTGTCTGTCCGATATATTTGTCATACATCATGATAGAGTGTATATTCCGTTTTTTTTTTCTAGTTGGTCTGTTTTGTCGATGTTTTGTATTAGTAATTTGTCTGTTGTGTATAGTTTTTATGTAATTTTTTATGCCTAATTTATGCCTGAATTCGCAATTTGTGTTAGATGTTTACGCCTGTTAAGTCGAATCGAAAATAGTCGGTAGCATTGTGAACTCCCCTGTTCTTATTTCAGTGTTACCAGGTTAGTTCTTCACCGTAGTCTGCATGTGGCGACTAGTAGGACCAAAACCTGTTATCAAAGTTGTAGATTGACTTGAAGATTTTTTTAAAAATGTAGTTAGTTATTGCACGTAAGTCATATACGGGTTAGCAAATAATGAAAAATATAGATATACAGTACAGTTAATGCTAATTGACATGAAACATGTGAGGTGGCTGTCTTCCAAATTTGGATTTTTGTTATATATTTACGCAGCATGATGTCTTCTTTTCAGCGTTCTAAGTTCACGTGTCAGCGGTAGCGACTGGACAAAATCAGTGAAGATGGTACTGGCATGCTCACTTTTCCGTTGATACAATTTCGCATATTTCACCACTTCGCCGGTGTATGGTATATTTAGAACACGGTGAAGTATAGAGTTCTAACCAAGGGGCATTCGCGATAATTCGCAGAACACGATTTTGGTGACCAACTCCCTTCGGCACACGGTTGAGTGCACAAAGTTGACCCACCTCTTCGGAAGAGGCATGCAGGAGAAGTCGGTGTGTCTGTAGGAGCGGAGGTGATTCGTTCCTAACTTGAGAAACTAAACGTGTGGTAAGGCCTGTGTGCCAGGTGCATACGGTAAAGAACCTCATTGTCTAATGACATTGCGACCCCATGGGAAACATAGCGTCCAACTCGCTTAGATAGAGCAATGTTAAGTAGCCGATTCTAACAGGCCTATGTCAACATTTTTCTTGATCTAACATGACTTAACAATGTTAACAAGGTTAAGGTAGTGAATACCTCTATTGTTCTCGACACATTTCTGCTGATCAGAACTGCCTCCGTGTAAAACCTATTAGATTTTCACCAGGACATTTGTCGTCTTCGGAAACCGAGAAAGCTTTAATCAAAAACACTGTGATTTCTTCTTGTCGAATCAATTCGATTAGGATAAATCGAACGGAATTTTTAAGGGCCTTTCAAAAGGTTGCTTAAAGAACGATGTCGGCAGGTTGTGTTGTATAAATGTTTAGCCCCGTCGAGAAAGAAAAACGCTCTATGTAGTCCATTTATTTCAATCTCGATCAGAAGAAAAAATATCCACAAGTCCCCCAACAAGCCGTGACTTGGTAATTTGAAGTTATTGTGTGATTTATAACCAGTAAGTTTCATCTGCAAAATAAGGAAAGTCAAAGTGGCACGGGTCGCGGAATGTCCCTATCCTCAGGTCTATTAATCACAATTAACAGAAAATGAGAAAGACTAAATGAATTGTTCAGTACAGAGTTGCTGGTTGGAGTCAGAAGGATATATAACTCAGATAATATCGGTGTAACGAATGGGATAAAGTTGCGCCTCGCCCCCTTTAATAAGTTAGTATAAACATTGCCTTAAAGTCGAGCTTGCATAAGAAACGCTTTTAACCTTCTGAATTCTTATTTTTTTAACATGATAAATATTGGTATTAAGTTATGAATTGTTAATATTTACTGTTACGCTGCGGAAAATTTACTTTAAATTTATAATTTACTTAATGTGTGTTTCTTAGTGACCTGTTGTTTTATAATTTGTTGAAGTCGTGAGGAGCGGTCAAGAATGAGGTAGGTTCGAAAAACTCCTTTTTCATTTTTTTCCCGACGTTTTCAAATGTTCAAACACTTTCACACAAAACCACTATAACACCACGAGAATAGCATTTTATACCCTGAAGATGATCCGAATAAAGGTCGAAACGTCGGCAAAAAAATGAAAAAGGTGTTTTTCTAAACTATCTCATTCTTTGCCGCTCTTCACAACTTTAACCAATTTACTTAATTTGATTTAATTAATTTATGACAAAAGCTATTAGTCTAGTGATAGTTTTAACGCGTACATCTTTCACTTTGTTAATTAATCCGTTTTGTTTTTAAACAAGGTGGGACGTTTATTTTGAAAACTGTTTTCAGTAAGGTTTACTGCGTTTTGGTAGTTTGCATGCGTTTTTAGTTTGACTTGATTCGTGGGTGTGATTTGTTTGTGTGCTTTTTGGAATGCTGTGAGTTTGTTGGTTATGGGTCAAAGGATGATTAAAGGAGATTGATTAACTGTATCTTTGATGTTTTTTTTAATTTTTTGGTTGGATGGATATTTGTTGTGTGCTGAACAGTAATAGATTTTTTAATAAAATTGTTAGTTTGATCGATGTAGTCTGATTTGGTTGTAATTACCGTGGTGTTATTGGGAGTGCATTGATTTTGTTGGTTATGGTTCAAGGAATGATTAAAGGAGATTTGTTAACTGTATCTTTGATGTTTTTTTATATTTTTTTGGTCGGATATTTGTTGTGTGCTGAACAGTAAAAGTTTTTAAAAAAATTGTTAGCTTTATCGATGTAGTCTGATTGGGTTGTAACGACCGTGGTGTTACTTTTCTCTTCTTGTGTGAAGAGATAAATATTTAAACGTAAACTGCAAACCGGAATCAATGTTTAATCGAAAATAAAATTTACTTTCTGTCGTCCGCAGCTGGCTAAATCCAAAAGGGCACGTTCGTATATGTGAATGTGTAACATAAATTCATTAAAAATATATCTACCCTTTTTCTATCATCTTGTCAATTAACTTGAGTTGATTATTTGAACATTTCGTTTTGATTTTAGATTTTAATTTTGGCCAGTTTTGGCATAGATGTAAACAAAATCTTAATAATATTTTAAAATAATTCAGCTGAGGATATTTCATTCGCCTACCCCACGTTAATAATTACCAAGAGCGAAAAGATTAAAATAGGCGATTTGTCCGCCGATAAGCCGTCTTGATAGAGACGAGAATTAAGAGAATGAAGAAGAGGCAGAGGAGTGACAAGTCAGGTGGTCCCGAGGATTAGAACAAAAACGTGGAAAAGCAAGTTTGTCCCTCACACGAGAAATAGCGAGCAGGTTTTTCTTCACGCTCCTCGCCCCTTCTGTCACGTCACATTCGCCAACTAGGCGTCTTCCTCTAACTACCTACAACCCCTTGCCCTTTTTTAATGACAGGCCAATCTACGTCCAATTACCGTACAAGACGAAATCCAACAAAAAGCGCTGACTAAACAAGCTATCGTTAACCGTTTACGTCTACACGAGCCTTAACTGGGAATCCATGCCGGAAATTGCATTTTTTCGGCCAATGATTAAAAAAACGTGTGATTTATAATATTCATTCATTAGGAATTTGAAATGAAATAATAGCATCGACACTACTGTAATAGATAATATCGCAAAAATGATACGGATATTTAGTAATTGTCAAAATAAAAGTATGGTCTCGATATTTTAAAAGTATCGAAACTTTACTCAATCGATATATCTGAAACAGTTTGGGCAATGATTTAGAATAATTGAAAAGTAAAGATACTATACTCACTACTAGTATCTTTTAAAATAATCGCACCAAAATTAAAGTTAGTGTACTTTTACTAGCGGTGAATGTTTTGAACCAAAAGTATCGAGATGTACTAATGGCAAAGAATGGCTTGATGCTTGGTAACTGTCGAAATAAAAGTATCGAGACTTGCTTTATTGTTAGGACATACAAGATGCAATCGAAACGTTAAAAGTATAGATACTTTACTGTTTATAATTTTGATTACTCGTTCGATATGTGAAAATTTTTTGGTAGTCAGTCGGTATAGAATGAAACGTATCGTTAACTATACCCCGTACGAAATGAATACAAAGGCACATGTTGAAAGAAAAGAATAGATACTGTACAAAAGTGGAACCAAAAGTATTGATACTATACTCACTACTACTGTTGAATGAAAGGCATCGAGCCTTCATTCGAATGAAACGTATCGATACTGCTAGTATCGAAAAAGGCATCGATCTTTTGCAAGAGTCGAGTGAAAAGTATCAATACTGTACCCTCTAATAACATTAAAAGAACTCCATCGATTATTTAAAGCATGGAATCAAAAGAATTCACTACCAATATCGAAAGAAAAGCATCGATTCTTCTAAAATAATCAGGCCAATAATATCAATACCGTACTCTCTAATATCACTAAAAGAATTCCATGGATTTTTTCAAAGAAACTAAAGTAACGATGCTGTACTACGTGCTAGTATCGAAAAAAAGGCATCGATCTTTCGCAAGAATCGAGACAAAAGTATCAATACTGTATTCTCTAATAGCATTAAAAGAACTCCATCGATTATTTAAAGCATTGAACCAAAAGTATTCACTACAAATGTCGAAAGAAAAGCGTCGATCGTTTTAAATTAATGAGACCAATAATATCGATACTGTACGCTCTACTACCAATGAATAAAGGCTTCGATCCTTCACAAGAATCAAATCTAAGTTATCGATACTGAACACTTTACTACTATCGAATGAAAGACATTGATCCTTTTAAAATAATCTAACTAACATATCGATACTGTACTCGATACTTCTATCGAAAGAATGTCAAGGTTCCTTTACAAGAATCGAAACAAAAAAAACCCTATATTTTCAATAGCGTTGAAATACCCAAAAAATAGCTAGTATCGAAAAAATGACTTCAATAATTACCTTTAACTTTTGAAATAAAAGTATCGAGACTTTATCTACTGCTAGTTGTCAACTCAGTTTTTGATAACGAACATTTTTTATAATAACACTGTCTTGCCGTTCATACATTTCGGGGATGGTATTTTTCTTATCTTCCCAGCATTAGAGGGGGACCGCCTTTCAAGGGAAAACGGAATCCCGAAGGTAGAAGGCAATTCATCTTTCCTGCTCAGTTTATGTTTCTTTTGGCCCTCCACCAAATTTTTGTGATGACCCCAAAAATAAAAAGATGTGCTTGTTCACTTTTGAGGCCGCATTTCTCAAGTAGCTTCTGCTCTCTGATTTCGGTAAATTGTTTATAGTTGTTTTCTCATAACTGTTTTTATCTTGTTTTAGCTGTTTTTCATAAATGTCTGAACAAAACAATATAGAGAAAATTATTTCTCTACGGGAAAATCTTGGTAACAGCGACTACATAACGATCACATTTTTAATATTAAATGCATTTAATGCCTTCATACCAAACCTGTACAACAGACTCTTCCTTCGATTTTTGTCGATATCGTCTGGTCTAGTTATATTTATCTATTCGATTTGGATTACTCACATCCCTAGCCAAATGGAAGGAACTTCTATCCGATATGGGTTTTCCAAGGCACGTAAATCGCTATTTAACAGGATTACAAACATCGAACGAAATCCCAGCTGTGCATACAGTGTAGGGCTATATTTCCTCCGTCCTTTCTGGCCAGATTATAAGTTATCTTGATTTTTATTTGAATGTGTACATGTTCTCTTTTTATTTTCAGAGTGGAGTAATATTTTTACTTCTTGCATTAGTATTATTCACGTCATATTCATCTTTTCTGTTTCATATTCCGTTATTTTCTTAGAAATACATATTTAATACAGTACGTTGTTAGCAATAATAGTGTAAAATATGATTTTTTCTCGTGGGTTCTGGGGAGTGATATACTTGTTCATTTCCGATCAATTTGGTCTACCAATCTTCGCTCGTTTCGTCTATCGGACTTCTCGTCATGTTCAGCAGGGTTTCAGGGGGGGTGCTAATAGTAGTGAAAAAACCGACTATACAGTCTAATGAAGATGACAAGTTGCCGAAACGTGCACGCGAACAAACTTAGGAAAAAATATATGCGAAGAAGGAAGAAACAATGGGAATCATTGTACACAAACAATACATAAACCTCATTGCGAGATTTGGAAAAAAAGAAACTGCACGCATAAATGAAAGTTAGAAAATACTCCAAATCCTAACGGCTAACAGTGAATGGGCATTTGAGATAGATTGGTGTCAATCAACTAGTTGCAAGGATATTCTGCAACGAGGCAGAAGAGACTCCAAGAGGATTGGGGAGGAATTACAACCAGAGAACTATAACTTGGCATAATAATAAAATCCCTTAACGAATCCCTTACACACTGGCGTTCTAAAGGTACAATAATTATTAAAGAACGCAGACAAGCCTGTGGTCTTGTGGCTAAGGCATCCGACTCGTTTTTTTCACGCTCCCGTCATAATAACCGCTGGAATTTTAATTGAAAATTATATGAAAAAAGTATTGTAAAATGGTTCTGACTCCCTCGTCCGTAACACTCAACTATTTAATTAAATTACTTTACTTTTTACTTTCTAATTTCCAGGGGCACTAATACCAATCCTCTACAAAGTCTATCTATTTAGATGCCCCAACACTCACAATCACGATCTTCGCGGACGACACCGCAATCCTCTCCTCACATCAAAAGTAACACAAGACCATTTAGACCTCATTCCCGTCTGGTGCACTTGATGGCGCATCAAGCTAGATAAAAGAGCCGGCACTTGACGTTAACACTTAGAGGTCGTCACCAATGCACATGTGCAATATGGTAATCGAACTGAAGATACGGACAACTCACACGCCTACATGGACCCAAATACACAATAAGTACATACAACAATATACAAGATACTAATTAGACCAACTTCGACTTACGGAGTCGAGTTAAACCCACAGCCAAGCCATCGAACCTCCAAAGCATCCAATGCTTTCAATCAAAAGTCGTCAATGCTCCCATCTACGTCACTAATCAAACAATACACGAAGACCCAAAGAACTCATTCGTAACGGACAAATCCAAACACGATTCCACGGCTTCCACTCCATCATGTAGCTCAAGCTGTCCTCTCTTCAACGTACCACCCTATCCTCTACGCCGCATAAAAAGACAGTGGCCTCGTGACACAACCCTAAACCGTAACCAACAATCCAATCCTAAACACTGAGAGTTTCAGCAATTGCCGGCACCTCATTCCATCACCATCCCCATGGTTTGACAGGATCTTTTATACATATACAATTTTCTATAAGATTATACTATTCCCGTGCATATTTGCCTGACGTGACGCAACGCCACTGTACTCTACGCGATGCGATCAATTTCCCCCACTGTCCAATATGCTCGCCGTCGAATACACTCAAAGACAAACAAACCAAACTCCTATATTTTTTGTTATTTATTTTACACTATATGTTCTTTTATCGTTATGTTAAATACAACATGCTTATCTTAATGCAAACCAAATTAAACGAAATCAAAAATTCATGAATTTTATTGAAAATTATTTAATTATGATGGTTTGACAGAAAATTTATCAAAACACCTGAATACCGCTTAGTCATAGAATGAATTTGTTTGAATGAATGCTTTATTTACACAAAAATACGATATATACATTACCTTTTGATTTCCTTATAGTCTGTCGAGTTGCCTTATATACTTATACATCTATTTTTGTTATTTAAGATACACATATTTGATTTTAAAAATTGCAGTGGTTGATCAGATATTTTCGGTAAGAAAGGGCGTGAGTAAGGTTCGCCACAAGATTCCTCCAGTTATCCGTTCTGTTTAGGATTGCGATGAATTCTTTTTTTTATCTAGCTTCAGTTTCCCAAAGCACTTCTGGCGGAACTCTCTTAGAGCAGGGCACACTTCCATGAAATGAAAAGTGTCTTCTATGACGTTGTGGTTGCATAAGGAGCAAATGAGATAGATGCAATTCAGACGGAGAAATTCACCCCTCACCCTTAAGACCACAGACACCTCAAGGATGTCATACTAGAACTATTCATATAGCTTCGGCCTACGTCTAAATGCAGCCTTGCGTACAATTTGTGAAGTGTGCTATTTCTCGCTCGGATTACCGGATCGTTCCTTTTGTTTGCCTCCCACATTTTAATCAGGTAAATGGTACAGGAGGACTTAATTTCCTCCCTACTTACTCGTACACCGTACAGCCTACCAGACTCTAACAACTCCTTATGCCACAATATGCCCCTATTGCCACGTCATCCAAAAACGTCGGTTGGTCAGATTCAGTACTGTTATAATATATTTCAGATGCAGGATCAGAGTGCTGTACAGCGGTGTACCAAGCTCTCTATATATAAGGTGCTAACTGGCAGGCAGAAAAATTTCTTAATAAAGTATTTGTAAATTTTTTCTATTTAGAATAAATTTAACTAACAATTTCGTACATTGTTTTGTTCATAATACCGCATTAAGAACAACGTAAAAATTGTTAGTTAAATGATTCATTCGCTAATTTCTGGTGTTCTATCAAAGCTATCATAATTAAATATTTTTTATTAAAACACATGAATTTCTCTTATCGTTTAATTTGACTGACATTAACAGAAGTACGTTGAAATTAATATAACGATAAAAATGCATTTACTTTGAAATAAACTATAAAATAGTCCGTTATTCGGGTTTGTGCCTTTGAATGTGCTTATGTTATATATGGAATATAATAATTTGTGTTAGTTTTCCTGATCCGTTCCTTTATTACCACATGCAGATAATCAAATCATCCGAAAAATACTAAATACTGAAATACTAAATCAATCAGTATTTTCTTACTTTTCTAATACAGAAATCAGCGTACGATATTCACTAGATACACCGAGGTTCATAGCATGAACCCAAGTTTTTATGTTTGCGTCTGAAAGCAGGCAGATCTCTGCTGCTATCATTAGTTCCATGTCTTCCTTACATTCTTCCTCAGAGCTATCCACTTCGCAAATACAACTGCGTTATACACGGTATCGTCTGTCGCATGGCGTGTGCTTGCGTCGAAAAGATTTGGACACGTTACCAACATGCGACAAGGCACAAGGCATCGGTGGCTGTGGATCACGTCGCATCGCCTCTGATAAGTGTATTCGTTACCAACAAATTGTTAAATGTAATTTTTTTTGTAGAAACAATAATAAAAATAATACAGTTTTTACTTCTCTTTGCATGCACACCTACAATAGTGTCATTTACCTTCACATTTTCAATTGCTAATGCCGTTGTGTTACGAGAATCATTTGTTAAATGATTCAGTGTAGCTGGCGGTTGTCTCGGAGGCGATCAATGGGGCGAAGAGGTGTTGGAAGATTTGATTGATACCGTTCGGAAACTCCTGCCATTGATAAGGCGGACATGATGAAATTGGGGGCTTATCAATAATTAGGACGATAAGGGCGACCTCACGGACCCCTTTTAAAGAACGAAGAATCTCGGCTAATGAACGCAAGGGGGCTGCTCTCTATATGTTCCTAACTACCCTTAAAAACTTTCGAGCAATTCCAAGTACGTCTGCCGAACTTTTAAATGGAAAGTCGTTGTCCGATAGCTTTACTCATTTGCCAGCCGACTAACCTGGCTCATCAAGCCGTTTTATTAGAAAACTAATTAACTTTCTTTAAACGTATCTTCAATTGAGTTAGAACAATTAAGATTTCCTCCGCCTCTTTTCCCAAACGGTCGAACCCGATTTTTTGTTAATCCGTCTTTTTAGATATACACAAATATGTCACAGTTGATATATGCTTTCCGAAAAAGAAATCCCTAATTATTAATGAAATTTTGAAATCATAATTAAGTCCTATTTCTATAATCAACTGTAAATTGGATTTTAATGGATTTCTACACGATTCATCTTTCTACAAGTGATCTTTAGGGGATTAGGAAGAGCGAAGGGTCACACTTCCGAGGTTGGCGTGCGCGTTGTACACGGGGCGTAACACGGCATTGCAGCTGAAGCTTGGCCGAGCTGGATTCGATTTTTCTTTTAACCTAATGGGTTCGGCTTTGCGTCTTTCGTGGGTTCTCTCGCTTATTAGGATGCCAGAAGAATGCCCACCAGGTCGCTTCGACGCAGGTACACAGCAGCATAAATCAATTTTCTCAATGTAGATAGTCTTACACTCGGATTGCACTCGATCCAGAAAAGTCTTAATAATGGTCAAGCTTTACCAGAACTTTTCCCCTTTTTTCAGATACTTGAATAGCTTGCCCTACAAACGAAAAAAAATCTATGGAGAATACCAAATAAAGATAGGGGCGTCGGTGGCCGCAACGGTTTAGGCGTTGTCACGACGCTCATCACTGTAAGGTCCCGGGTTCGAATCCATTGGCCATGCATTCGAACCCGACATACTTACAAATGGGCTTTTTTTTCAAAAACACCGGGTTTATATGACCTCTGCTGTTGCGAACCCTCGTAAAATAAAAAAACAAAACAAATAAAGTACTAAAACCTACTTATTTGAAAACCAGAGTACTCATTTAGATATATAGAGCGTAAAATTTAACTGAGGAGACGTGTTCGAAACGTAGTAAACTGGGATAAATTGTACATTCATTTGTTTCAAACTTTGTTTCAAAAGTGCAATGAACAAGAAACAATTTTAATACTGTGGAGAAGTTCCTGACAAAAGAAAGGAGTTACTATTATTTTGAAAACAAAACTTACAGTACTCATTCTTAGATATTCATTTGTCTTGAGAATTGAAGTCCAATACACTTCATACTGGGCTCATTTCATAAACTACTTGTTTGGTGGCCATAAGGGTACACAAAAAAGCAGTAGCTCAAACAGGCGATTCCAGGTCATATTTCTCATTTGTATACCGAGTGATTATCGCAAATGTTTTTATGTCAGTAAATGTTGGGCCGAAATGATGAAGTATAGAGATATCGTCTTATGATAATGCCTCAAGAAGGTTTGATGTCACTGGGGATGTTCAAAATGTTTATTTTCTATACGATGAGTGTCCAGTACATAATTTTCGACCACCGTAAAATTAGGAACACGTTTAGAGAAAAAGGTGCTGATTGTCATCGGGCAGTCCAGTGGACACCCTGTTCACCAGACTTCGTGCGTCTTGACTTCTTTCAGTTTGACCATATCAAATCTAAAATCTACATCCATCCTACCTTATTTTAAAACAAAACCCAATAACAGCACCCATTGCATAATTGAAATTAAATTCGTTCAGTGTATACCAAGAAAAATAACAGCCAGTACACCTGAGATTTCTATGACAGATTATTCTACTGAGTAGAAGGATTAAAGGGGATATTAAATTTAACATTAAACATTTTTTTCGAAACTGTATAACGTTTCCATTGCATAATTGAAATTAAATTCGTTCAGTGTGTATCAAGAAGTGAAAGTGTCAACAAGTTCTCTAAAGTCAAGCAATACCGGCGTCCCACAAGGGAACATTCTTGGTCCCATCCTTTATGTAATTTATTCTATTGACTTTCGTGTATATCCTAATAGTTTAATATCAATCGTCACCACCTACGCGCAATTTTATCTACTAACTCTACATCCTAACAAATCTACCTTCAATATCGATGAACTTTGACATTATCGATGGTACACTAACTGGAGAGCAAGACTTGATGGAGAAAAATGTACGCAGTGTACGTTCACATTGAATAAACAGTCTTGCCCTCAACTGTACATCAACAACAAAGTTAATGTAAATAAAATGCAAAGTAAATAAAAAATAATATTAAAGAAAAGATATTGTTTGTTCAGAAAAAATATTTGGTAGGACTGTAAGGTTGAAGAAACAAATAACGCTCGAAAACGGTGCTCTTACTCCCAGAGTTGATGCCGACAAGTAGTTGAAAAGTTGTTTGTGTGTAAAACTATAAAGGAAACAAACCACATTTTTTTCAATATTATTATTATTTTCACTAATTTCGTGGTCCGCTTGACCAATTATTATTATTAACCGAATCACTCCCTTAGGACCGTACCAAGTCAACAGACAGTCGTGGAATTCCCACACAAGGTTGAAGAAACAACTTAACAAAACTGCAAAGACTTCTAAGGCCGAAATCCGTTTTGACCTCAACACTAAAATAAAAACGCTTACTTTACTTCGACCTCTTTGGACATACAGAGATGAACTGTGGGGTTTTGCCAAGCCATCCAACCGCAGGGCATCCAATCTATACAACGAAAAATCATCAGACAAGTCATCAAAGCTTCTTATGACGTTACTAACCTCACTATCCACAACACATTAAAACAAAATGAGCTGACCTTTGACCATTGAGTAGAAATATTAGGAGAGCCTCTCCCCTCAGGGGGTCAAATGGACCACGTTATCTGCCCTTTATATACAATTGTAAAAACGAAAAGAAATTAAGATGTTTTATTATTCAACAATTGAGGTAAAAACAGAATTTGCACTCTAAAAAATTCATTATAAAGTGGTTTCTGTATTGTAATTCGGTCAACATTACTCTTTTCCGGTGAATTCACAATACATTTTAAAATAATTGGTTTAGACAAATTTCCAAGATGTCTTCACGGCTTTTCTCCTGGGTTGAATTACGTTTATTTGTTTATTCCGATGTTAGCAGGGCCCTTTGCCGTCTTCCCCTTTGTAATAAAATGAGATTACCTTTCAGTTTCTGATTGTGCAAATGCCAGGTCTTCTATAATTGAATAAAAACAAATGAGGAAAACGAAAAAGAAAATGATTGAAACCACCAAAAAAATTGAGTTGTATAGCAATATAAACACTTCATTACACGCATATTACAATAGCGGTAATTTTGGCTAATTGTTGGCCGACCTCGTCTAAATTTTTTCTATTTGCGACTGTGATATCCATGGATAATGTTGCTAAAAATTCGTTTCGCGCTACCCCAGCCGTGTCTAAACCCGGCCCTCTAATACAATATAAGCCTTAAATGAAACAAGGGCGTCCCATTACTGGCCCGAAGAATCTTTTCGTCGAGGTGGATTTTTACCGGGTTCCCAGGGAGAAGTGGGTGAGCGGGGAAGAAGGAAAATTTCATTGTCGCTCTGGAGAAAAAAAATGGAAACGTTTTACCAGAAAGCCAACAGCGAATGGATATAAATCGTAATTGTCTTTATTAGCAGTTTTTCTGTGGAATATGCGTTAATTAAAATAATCTTATTTACAATAGATTTAAAAGTGACGGGTGTTTTACTCTCAGTGGTAATTATCCTCAGATGTATACGAAAAAGTTTTATTTTTTTATTACTATAAACGTGATCTACAAATGTGATCAAAATTAGTTTTTCTTCGTACCATCTTTTATCTGAAGACTTAAAGTTATTTTTCACTATTTCTTTCCATTGCAGATAGTGCATTATTTCAATCAGATTTAAACGCTTTCTTTACCTGGTGAATGACAATAATGGGACGTAAAATGTTAACAATATCTGTCTTAAGGGCGAACGTAAAATAACGAAATCTGATTGTAAAAAAAATAACAAAAAGATAAAACCAAAATAGAAATAGATCACAACAAAAATGAGTGTTTATATAAAATAAAATTGAAACGATATAAATTTCATTGCTCAGGCTTTCAGCTGGATTTTTTTTCAGTTTTCTTCTCAACGCTAAGGCTATACTGAAGTATTTTACTATCTCATCGCTTTTCTGCCTCTAACATGTGGGAAAGAGTCTGGTCATAATTTTGTTATTGTCATTTTAAATGTACTGCCACGGATATTTTTTACATACAACGAGCCTACCACCCTGTGAATTCATTATTCTTTTTGTTTTGTGTGTGGAATATTACTTTCTTTTTTGTGGCTGCGGTGATCGAGGAGTAAGGCGTTTGATTCGTCATGGAAGCGGTTACGAGTTTGAATCTCGGCATAGTTCTTGAAATTTTATTTGCGATTTGGAAAAAGTATTGGAAACTGGTTTCACCTCTCATCCGCGAAACCGCGAGCAGGGATATTTCTTTACCTTTTTAATTACATTAAAATGTATTGAATATTCAATTATTTACATTAGATATACTATTTAGACCATTACATTATTACATTAAATGACCAAATGGTCTTACTCAGTTATGCATATTGATTATGATGATGATCAATATGATACTAGGAATAAGTTTTTTTTGTTCCCCGAGAACTGCTGCCTTCTGGCTTATTTTACTTTCCTTGCTCTTAATTCAGTGCAGTTCAGTTCCTTTCCCTGGGTTTTGTTTGAAACCCAGGTTATGTCTCTTATCTTCTCCGCATTAGAAGGCTGTTTCTTCCTCGTCATTGCATATTCTACAGATGGGGTCATCATTGAATATACCCGTGTTATGTATATGTTTTCTCAGATGCCAGAGTGACCGCTGTATAGTCCTATCATTCCTCTAACTGTAGCAGTGAGTTTGCTGGGTTATTTTGCATAAACTTACTGAGTCTATTACCTCTAAAGTTTACCCACTTCTCCCTTTGTATTTTTGGATCCATATGTGATGAAGAATTCTGTATTTGTTTTAGATATCTTAAGAATAGGTTCAGGGATTATTTTTGATCTTGCTGCTCCTCGTCTGGCTAGTATGTACGCATTTTCTTTACTCGATATTGTTTTGTGCCCTGGTAATACAATATGATACAAAAATATCATCTGGTTATTGTGTTTCTCAAAGTTTTGGAGATTTTGAATGCATTCACAAATTTTCAAGTGATTTTTTTAGTTTGACTATCCAATCTTAAGAGGATTTTTTGTCATTGTAACAGTCAATGTAGGATGTTGCAGAGAGGTTTCAGGGATCATGTACTCAGTCCCCACTTCTAGGAATGAGTGATTTTATTAACTATTGTTGTGTGCTCAAAGTGTTTAGTTCCCATCCAATTTGATTGTTTCTGATGCCTACAGGAGCTTTTTTTCGCTTCTTCTTGCATAAATATTTCCATAGGAGGTAGGTTTAGCAGTGTTTCTAGTGCAATTGACGGGGTTGTTTTCAGTTAACCTTGTGCCAAACCAGGTATGCTGTTTAATGTTTGCGTGACTTGTTTTTGCTGAGCTTTTGTCCATAGTTTTGCATATTACAAATGATTGTACCAACCGATGACATCATGGCATGTATTTGAGGATTTATGGTCGTTGGAAGGCATGTACGAAATTTCGGTAACGGGGGTAGATTACATCTTGAACAAAAGACATTTTTTAGGTCTGCATGGGTAGTTTCATTGGACACGTAAAAGCATAAAAAGCATCAACAAGGATTTTCTGAGGATTGTGGATTGGGCTCTTTCGATGCGGAGGATATTGGATTGTTTGTTAGAACCTTACACTTCCAGTTTGTAGTTACATTTTGGCTTTACAACGGTGTTATAAAGCTGCGTTTTGTTTAAAAAAGAGTCAGAACGTTTGTCAAGAAGTCCGAATTACGTAAGAGGTCTACAATATATAGTCCTAGGTACCGCACCTTGTCCATAGTCGTGAGGGATATATGTAGAAGGTATACTTTGTAGAAAGTGACATTTATGTGAGTGGATTTTTCTGGGCTAAGTTTTATTGTGATTTTTTCACGCCAGGCACGTATGAGTAGGTGTTCCTGTGTAGTAGTAGGTGTTCTTGTAGGTTTCCAGTTGAAATGATTGGATCAGAGTTGCTTGAAAAGATCGCTTTATCGTATGCAAAGATTAGGGCTGTGGTTTGAGAATAGGATGGGATTTTACCTGTGTAAACCCGGTACAATTCTGGGGCCAAAATTCTACCCTGAGGAACTCCAGCAAGGATAGGCAATTTGGAGATGACGCCGATCTTTCAATGTCTCAGAAAAACCAGCCAGTAAGATAACTTCGAAGGAAAGGTAGTAGGTAGAGGAAGAATGTACTTCAGCAAGAACAGCAAGCTCAGAACCATCAAAAGCCGGCGCCGCGTCAAGGAAGTCCCCGGAACAATAACGTCCCAACTCAAGGGTGTGGTCTATTCAATTTCGTTTGTCTTTTGTTTATTAGTTAAGTGATCCTACCAGCACCCATTGTTGTACTGACCCAACAAGAAATGATTGAAAATAAATAAATAAAAATGTGGTCGGTTGTTAGTCGATAGTTTTAATAGTGTGCACTCAATGTGGTTTAAATGAAATGTGTTTATACGAAAAACTATTCCATGCGAATTATTATTTTCACATCTAATTTAGGGAGGAATACAAATTAACTAGAGGGAGAAAAAAACAGTTGTAAAGTCATAAAAGGACAAAAGGGGGATTTTGTGCTTTTGAAATTGGGTAATAGAGATAACGGAAGATAGCCCGAAGTGTTCGAGATTAAAAAAAAGCTTTAGTTCGGGTTGAGCCTTACTTAAAATTCATCCCATTGGTGCGATAACTGGCGAGGGGGGAGGAAAAGAGCGAGTGGGCCGGTTGGTAATTTTAATCTCCATATCGACAATTTTCACACACGGGAGCCTCTCTCGCTACATCACTTCACAATATACATCACTTAAGCGTCCTGGTGAAGTTTATGTACTCGGCCAGGTTTTTAATGCGTCGCTTTGCCATTCTGCCGTGACTAATTTCCTTGTTTCATCTGGCAGGCCGAAGAGAAATTCAGTCCGTGCTCTGCTCTTTAGGAATATCTTACAAGGCATGGTTAACCGAATCTGGTTAATATTGGTGATGGTTGTTCACCTTTTTGATGCAGAACGCACCCGGTTTTTGTAAGTGTACTAGAAGTAGGCAGCGGACAAATAAGAGTGATAATCCACGAGATAAGACTCGGATTAACCGCTGAGTGACCAAACCATATTTGACTTCAGGAAAAGGCTTATCATTTAACTTCTATTTTTAGCCGTCTCTGCATAACTCTATTTGGCATTGATCCATTGAGGAACTGTAAACATTTAATTAACTGAAGTTCCACAAGAGTTTTCCCGTAGGTAAAAAATCTTGGCCTTAATCCACTCAAAAACTATGAACGTTTAATGAACGGACGTTCAGCAAGAGTTCCCCGGAGGTAAACAAAAATCTTGGCATTAATCCATTGAAACACTATGAACGTTTAATTAACTGACGTTCAACAAGAGTTCCCTGGAGGTAAAAAAATCTTGGCATTAATCCATTAAAAACTATGAACGTTTAATTAACTGACGTTCAACAAGAGTTCCCTGGAGGAAAAAAAATCTTGGCATTAATCCATTGAAAAACTGAACGTTTCATTAACTGACGTTCAGCAAGAGTTCTTCGGAGGTAAAAAAAATCTTGGCATTAATCCATTGAAAAACTATGGGGTTTATTTAACTGGCGTTCAACAAGAGTTCTCCCGATGGTAAACAAAAATTTTGGCATTAATCTATTGAAAAACTATGAACGTCTAACTAACTGAGGTATTGGTATTAACAGTAATTGATGCAGAAGTCTTTCGCTTGGAAAGTTTAATGGCGATTCTTTGTCAAGAGAGATTGAATATGTTGAAACATGTGGCCAAGTTTGTTAAATTATGCTCCAACATGCACATACCCTCACCGTGACGTATGTAGCGTATGGGTTATTAATTTAAACTGGTAACCTTTTTTTTAATTTGTGGCCCCCTTGTTAACTTTGGAAGTTCGTAATAAATAGCCGCTAAGCTATCTAAGCTGGGATAGTGCATTCGGCCTAAAGCGCGGAAATCGGCTCGCGTCGATAAGAGGAAAGATAGAGGGCATAGGAAGCTTTGAGGAATTAAACTAAATGCCTGATAAACAGTGGACCCGCTTACTTCAAGACCGGAAGAGATAAAACCGGTATGGACGCTTGGATGCAAGAAAGCGTAGATTGCAATTAGTTAATGGTCCAGCAGCCAAACGGAAAGCGTTTCGCATTCAGCTCAGGGCATTCGCGTAACCTTACCCCATTTTGACCCTTGCACCGGAAGCC
Organism: Cimex lectularius; assembly: GCF_000648675.2. Taxonomy (NCBI): domain Eukaryota; kingdom Metazoa; phylum Arthropoda; class Insecta; order Hemiptera; family Cimicidae; genus Cimex; species Cimex lectularius. The sequence goes on along the minus strand of NW_019392893.1, from coordinate 1,576,688 downwards.
AACCGTATCAAGAAAATATTCCGCCTTTTGCTTAATACCGTCAGGGATGTTCAGTCAATTCCCAAATGTCCGCAATCTTATTTAATTAATTAATTTTTTGAAGAAAAGTTACTTAGTTCAAATATAACATTAATATTATTAGTTGTGTACCTAAATATGTCATTTGTAGTGAGGTATCCATCCAGTAATGTTCCTCACAGGATTTCTTTTATTCCTTTATTTCCATGTTTACTAATACTTTGTATTTATATTTCACTTGGCTAGATTTTCGATAGTTGTGTGTTTTATGTTTTAATTGGCTTTCACTTCTGCGCGGTGGCGGACTAAGTGACATGGTTCGTGTTATTTGCATTGGCGGTATGTAGCCGGACGTTGGTCGAGTGGAGTCGATGGTAACCAACCAACTAAGGTATCAGATAGACAGGGTGTATCAATTTCTATAGTCCACCCATTTAATTTGCAAACAATTAACTTTAGCAAAAATTACTTTTGCACAAACCCAAAGTCAATTTTGGCTAGGAATCGCGAGGTGGTAACAGATATAACATAACTTTCTCATCAAGCAGGGAAATGACACTAACGTTGTTATTTTAAATAATTTAATTAATTTGTACAATTCGATTCTAGAGTTTATTTTATGCCACGTTTACTGAAAGGAAAATTGTGATAGGATCGATCATTTCTGAGTTATGCGCGACGGAAGACGCGTGAGGGTGGTATGCTTTTTCTTACCACAAGATGGCCTTCCCCGTTTATTTCGAAAACGAGTAGGATTAGCAAGTTAATTTAGGAATCGTCGAAGAATTTTACGCTTAGCTTATATTAATTTTTGAAAAGAAAAGACTTCTTTTTACATAAAAAGGACTCCTTGTACCCTTTCCACCATACCATACATAAAAAGGAAATTTTTAACATCATCGAATCCATTTTATTTTTTACGTGATTCTCAGCTGTTATTATGTATAGTTGTCAAAATTTATATTTATAAGAAATGTTCAAATACGCTCCCTGCTTTTGATGCGCAGTGTTCTGCTCGTTTCAGGAATTTCCATTTGTTGCTTTTTCTATTATTTCTGGGCGGATTTCTCTGCAAGCCACAACAATCCATTGTTCAATTCTTGGAAAGTCAATACTGTAGATAGAATACACTCGATTCTTCAAGCCCCCCTCCCAAAGAAAATAATCCAAGGGAGTCAAAATAGTCAGAGGCCATAAAATACGACCTTGTGTGCTAATCCATATCTCTGCATGGTTCATGTCCACGCAATTGGTAACGACGCGATTGTTGTGAGCGAGGCAACCGTCTTGTTGGAATCACATCCTTCGCCTGGTGTATAGTGGAATTCTCCCCATGAGTACAGGGAGAGTATTTTGTATAATAGATTGATACCGTTTCCCGTTGAGTGTACCACTAAAAATATGTGGTTCAATAAGCTGCTTGCCGAACAATCCGCTCCAAACATTAATCGAATAGACTGTTTGATAACATGTTTGAATATTCCAACGAGGATTTGCTGTTGCCCAAAAAACGCTGTTGTGCATCCTATAAAACATGCATAACAGAACATGCATAGATGCATAACATCCTATAAAACATCAACGGACTATGAAGGAGAGGAAGAACTGACGAGGGCACCAGATACAATGATATGGTATGCAGATGGCTCCAAAAGAAACGAAGGAACTGGATCGGGTATTTTTGAACAAGCCCAAGTTATGAGCAATCAAACTCATTAGGGGAGTTCACTTCCGTCTTTCAAGCAGAAATACATGCCACCAACGCTTGTGCTCTAGAAAATCTTAAAAACGGTTACACTCTTGTAAAAACGTCCTCATAAGATCAGATAGCCAAGCAGCTATTAAAGCATTAACGTGTAAAAAAATCACATCAAAATTAATCAGTTACAATTAATTAAGGTTTTTAGTTGAGATGAAAAAAAGCTAATGGCACGAGAGGGATTCGAACCCACGACCTTCGGCTAGATACCCCGCTGCTCTACCACCTGAGCTATCGTGACCTCGATCCACTCGGACATCATGTCGTCGAGAATCCAAACCGATTACACGACATTTGAAAAATGGCAAAAGGAGGGAAAACTCATACGGTGTGGTTGAGATGGGGAGTTGATGTCCGAGTGGATCGAGGACACGATAGCTCAGGTGGTAGAGCAGCGGCGTATCTAGCCGAAGGTCGTGGGTTCGAATCTCTCTCGTGCCATTAGCTTTTTTCATCTCAACTAAAAACCTTAATTAATTGTAAAGTATTAATTGGTCAAGCGGACCACGAAATTAGTGAATTTAATTAATCAGTTAATGCATCCAAAATCTCCAAAACCTGGGGAAACTTAACAACCTGATGATATCATGGAGTGCAGGGCACAAAGGAATTTTGGGTAACGAAAAAGCAGACACACTGGCCAGAGGAGGCGTGCAAGAGCATGCATAGGCCCCGAACCTATACTTGGGATAACAAAAACAAATGCAGAATCCTCCATCGCAGAATGGATCCAAATAAAAGAAAAGGAGAAGTGGATAAACTCTAGCGGCGCTAAACACAGTGAACTTATGATAAATCAACTCTCACCAAGGCTAGCAAACTCCCTGCTGCAATTGGCGAGTGGTAGACTCAGAGGAGTGATAGCCTTAACCGGTAGACAACATCTACACAACATGGGCGTATATAACAATGTTCCCATCTGCAGATTATGCAATGAGGAGGTTGAAACAGCTACCCTTACTATCTTCGAATGCGAAGCAACGTCTCAATGGAGACATAACAACAGACAGAAAACACCCAGGGATAGAAATTGTAGCAGCAACAGTCAATGACCTAATACGTCTGAGAAGCTTCCTTATAAATGACATTTAATGTCTGCATTACCACAATTTGATCTGACTGAACTATTTTCTAAACAACATGTTACTATCCCATACTAGAGTTTTTGTCAGTACTTTATATTGTCGTGCAATAACTTATGGAAAACATTATTTCTACCTAGAAACTTTCCTAGGGTGATTTTATTTTTGAAAATGTCGAGAAATTTGTAGGTGATAAGACGAAGCTAAGAGCACAAATGATATTTAAGGACAAAGCGGGTTTCTAGTTTTGAGAAAAGCGAGAAGATGCGGAAGTCTTCTATGATTTTTGGTACTGATTGGTCAGTAGCTACTTGAATGAAGTCTCTCTGTCATTATGGCATGACACAACAATATGTCTTCATAGTTTTGGGAAAAAATTCTCCCGCCATATTGAGTTGTATAGGCTGTCCTTTTTCATACGGACTAGTCACCAGTGTTGTAAGCAAACAACATTTTAAAACAAGTTAAGTTGTTACACATTGTTTTTGTAAGTTATGAATTTTTTTCTAACTATGTAGGGTATGTCTAGGTTTCTGCTCCAAGTTACCTAGATTTGTATGAAAAATGAATTTTATTTAACCTAAATCGATAAAGGATTTCCGTAATACATTTTTTTAAATAATAGTATAGAGACTTTTTAGTTTTTAAACTTTCAAACTGATAAAAAAATTTTAAAAAATATTGACACAGATAAGGCTATCATCAAAATCTACACAAATGTTGCGTCTAAAATTACCGATGCCATTGTGGTGATTAAAACCTTGTTAATATTTAAAAATCAACATAGAATTAAGTTCAACTTTTTGCAGTCGGATCAAAATACTACATTAATTGTTCACGCCGGAAGAAAAGTTGATATGTCGAAGATTTTATTGGAAAGTAAACGTATAGACAAGTATCACTTTATCGAAGGAATCTTGATCGAAACCAACTTAGTCATCAAACCTTGTTGAGACTTGTGAAGTAGTTTGGAGAGTGGTTTTGATAGCGTTTGAGTACCATGCTGGAATCGCATAACTAACAAAAGGTATGAAAGCCCCTTTACAGATAATGCAAAGAGCATCGCTGCCGATTCCCCGATATACCTCAGCGAAATGAGATAGTTTATTAATCAGTTCTAGTACTTTGTAACATATTCCATGTGTTTTAGCCAGTTTAGGTTTTGTCAAAAATTACGCCAAGGTTTTTAATTTCATCTACAAACTTTATTTTTTCATGGCTCATGTTGGAATGTCACTGTGAGATTTGATCCATGACTTCTTAATTTAAGTAAGCTGGAGTGTCTTGGTAGCGATGGAAGAACCTGCGAACAGTGATCTGGGAATGTTAAGCACCCTGGCCACATACGCTTGACCTCTTCCATCTTTCAACAATGCTATAATTCTAGCCGAATCTGTACCACTTAAACCATCACGCAAATAAATTTGAAACTTAAACATGCTACAACTGAAAAAAATCAAACCGCCAATGTTAGAAAGAAGCTTTACAGAAAAACCAACAAATAAGAGATTGGCTATTCTAAGATTTATTTACTAAAATCCAATTGTAAACACAATTGGGATGTTTTATCTGTGTTTTATATATCTCCTAATCATCCTCATAATCCTTTCAAAAGGACCAAATATTGTTGTAAGATCATCAGTGGAGGGTTGTCTAAAAGATAATTAAAAGTGTTAACCGTGGCCACTTTTTTGCCTCTCAGTGTAAAATAAATTTGGAGGTTTGTGGAAAAATACGACAGGCGAGCCCAGTTAATTTCACTCATTGCACGAATTCGGCTAGACAAATCGGTCAAGTCGATCGCATGCCGCAGCGGGGTGATTTTTATATTTAAGGCGTTGTAGATATCACATGGAGATATAGGGCCTATATTGAGAGCTCACATGCACTGTACGACTAAATTGCTACGCCACCTGAGAATTATTTTTCTCCCCGCCCGCAAATGCCCAATCCCGGTTGAAATATTTTCACCGTTTTTTCATAGCAAGTGGCAATGAATAGCTAAGGAGAACTCTTCACCCGTGCTCAGCCCTCTTATATTACTGGGCTTTACATCTCGGCCTTAAGCCGTATTCGTGCATCGATTTTTCTTTTTTGCTTCCGTGACAAAGCGATGCGGACGTGATAAATAGGAAGAAGCGTCTTTCACCTCCGCCAGATATTGTATCGTAATCTGCGCAAATATACGCTCTATCCTATCTTCCCGTATCCTTGAAAAAATTCGAATTGTAAAACATTAAATGATTTCATTTTATTTGTATTCCTTCAATTGTCGAAAGAAATATGGGGAAGAGTGGAATTTTCTCTCGAAGTAACAACTGATCTAGAAACTAAATGAAAAACATAGGATGACAAACCTACAGGACAACAATCCAAGCTATCGAACCGCTAAACCTTCCAATATCCAACGTCTCAAATCCTTTTAATCTAAATCCCTCAGATCAATTATAATTGCTCCTTATGTCTCAAATGCTATCCTCCATTACGACCTTAAAATCCCCTTAATCCAAAAATTAATCCCCAAAAAATTAATCAACTTCCTCATTGATCTCTCCCATAACCCTAATAGTCTCGCCCAAGCCTTGCCCATCAGTAATATAGCCATAACCCATTTCTACAATCCTATAAGTGTTCTCAAGAGGAAATGTAGTGAGGTAGTAAAGTTTTGTTAGTGAAGTGAAGTAGGAGTACAATGATTATTTGCTCCTCATAATATTGTTCAATATAAACACAGTATGTAAATAGATGAATATATCGCACACCCACAAGAAAAGTGTCACAAGTTGAAAAATTATTAAAGCGGGATTATTTTACTTTACTTTCCGATTAATTATTAGGAGTGAGAGTAATCAATTAAAGACAATTAGACTTGGTGTTAGACATGAAAAACTTTAATTTTTTTAACCACCGTTCTTATTAGGGAAAAACTATTTTCTGCTAGTTAAACTTTGACAAATTTGTACTTTCAAATAAATTATACATTTATTTTATTATTTATTTAAATTATACTTTGCTTCGTTTTTTTCTTCTAATCTTTCCTTTTATGGATCGTTTTATTTTCCTATTGTAGGTCTTACATGTGAAAGTGTTTTTAAACAAAAATCCAAGATTGTAATTTAAAAAAACTATATTATTTTGATACTATTGTTTTTTTTTTTTTTTTTTTTTTTTTTTTTTTTTTTNTTATGTGTCACGGGGGCCAAGTGTTCAACACCCGTGGCATTGCAGTAGCTTGATGACGACGCCCCGGGGCCTGCTCGCGCACCCTTGTCGGCCGCCGGCACTGGGGACCTTCCCCCCTGCACCGTAATGTTTACTCCATTTCTATTTTCCATCGGTGGTTTTTGTCAGGGTGCCTTCCCTTAGTCTTTTATACCTACGACCAGGTTGGGAAAGGGGATGTTGGGAAAAGGGATGTGTTAGGGAGTGACGAGGAGTGGACATTATGGGGAGAGGGATGGTCGCTTCTCCTCACTGGGATAACGGTGAGGAAAAGGCTCTTTTAGTCGCCTCATACGACAGGCAGAGAAACCGTGGGCCTATTCTGCCCCGGAACCCACTATTGTTAATCTTATTTTTATTCAATAGATAGTTGTGAATATTTATTTTTATTCAATTTATCATGTTATGTAAGGTTTGGGTTGAAATGAAAGTTAGTACCACGAGCGGGATTCGAACCCAAGACCTTCGGCTAAATACGCCGCTACACTAACCTCTTGATTCACGATAGCTCAATTGGTCCGAAGATCGTGGGTTCGAATCCCGCTTGTGACACTAACTTTTTCATCTCAACCAAATCTTTATTTCCATAATTAATTTTGTATTTTAAATAACTAATTAGACTTGACACCCAGGAGGAAAGCCCATTTGAGTCAGAAATAATCTTAGTAAAACTTGCTATATAGGCATTTATATGCTCGTTTGATAGGTTTGTATGTTGTACGTTACTAAAATAAATTAGTACGCTTATAGTCGTTCATTACCACCATTATCGTTAGAGCATACGATCTAACTTAAAATTTCGAGAGCCAATATGTCCAAGAAAACGGACAAAACGCAAAAATGGGTAGTTTTTAGAGGGAGCACAGCTGGAATTTTAAAACGTTTGTATTTTTTCTTGGTCCAATGAAAGTCAACATATAGGTAGATAGTTTAGGATCAAGATAGTTTTTATACCCAGTAATAGTGATTACTTAATATACAAGCAAAACAAAAAACTTCCATCTTTCTCTCCTGTAAAATATTCATTTTTTGAGTTGTGTCACGTTTCTTGTGGGTGTGCGATATATCTTTATATCCCCAATTACGTACAATTAGAAATTGCAGATTGTAATAAAATATTAAATACAAAATTTATTTGTACAAGATACGTCATTTTTCTTTAGTTGTATTCTTTACAGATAGAAGATTTATCACTTTCGTGATAGCCGATAAAAATTAAAAACTGACGGTAGACACCCTATTAATCATATAAGTCGGGCCGTAGACCAACTTGCCCTAACTGAGTTTAGTACTTTGCTAACTCAATGGCCTATCAAACTAATGTTAAGAAACAAACTACGGAAATAACTTTTGATATTCGTGCACTCGGTGGTGTCCTCCCCCTTCCACCGATTCCTAAGGGTGAATAACGGTGCTTAAACACCAATTTACCCTCGCAAAATAATAGGGAGGGATAAATTGGAAATCTGTGTCCTGCCGGTTCTCAATGATTAGAACATTTGAAATTACTCAATACTTCGTTCAACGAGTCGATCCTATCTCCTATTTTTCTTTTGTAAGGTAATGCCTTACATTTGTAGAACTAATTTCATACGACTAGACCTTACCTAACCTATAAACTTACATAAAATTATTTTCGCATTAAGCCATTTAACTTATTAAGCTGTCGTTAAGAACGATTTTACATGTGTAGTTGAAAGACAAGAATCGATTGGTCTGTGAGTAGATAAATACAAGTTGAACAGATCGGCGTTGACTGGGTCCATTTATTCTCGCTATTTATGTTTCACCCATACACGTTTTTCGGTTTTGTGATATTTTCTGCAGTGCATGAATGAAACGTAACCAACTAGATTGGACTTAACTTGCAAGTTAGTAGTGCAAGGTACGTTTTAATTGTTAACGTGTTTTTGATTATTTTTTGACTTGTTCTTTGTTGTTTCTGTTAAAAAATAAGATTGGGGTATTGTTTTTACCATATGCTATGTTTTACTATAAAACTACGAGATTTATGAGAAGTGAACGATTGGATTAATCACATGGAGAAGTAAGATACTATAATTTATACTACATAAGAAAATATAAAAATGAAATTGTACTACCAGTGTCCTGAAAGTGTGTTGACGATGTTTTTGTAATTCAGGCTCTGTCTTAAGGATGACTTCAAATAAATTCAAAAGATTGAAAGAGCTGTCTTTGGATTAAGAAACACTCCTAACCCCGACCACAACCTCAATATCTACATCGCTACATTTGTAACATATTCTGCATTTTGCAAGTTCAAAGTGTTAATATCTGTTAGTTTGTTGAGATCGACCTACGATAAAAAATTAGAGATGGATATANATATATATATATATACTCTTTTTGCAGGTCGTCAGTTTTATTAGTTATATCTTTATCTAGATTATAGACAATAAATGTCGTATAAATTCTTTGTACGCCAGTGATTTAGCCATTACAGTGATCCACAAGAAATTTTGGGATCTCGGAAGTCGAGAGGTTCATGCGTCCGACTCGTATCTGGTACGCTACCGGTCCTGAGTTCGAATCCTGGTTACAGCCTATGGTGTTTTTAGTTGAGAATAATATGAAAGAAATATTGTAAAGTGGTTTAAACCTTCATCCACAACACTCAACGTGTAGGTGAACGTAAAGTCCTCTAGTATGACATTTTATACCACCATATTAATAATGTTTAATCGCTTCAAAAAAAAAAATTCCGGTGAACCTGAAATTTACTATTTTTAGTGATTTAGTGTTATGGATATAATAAATTTGAACAGCTTGATAAAACTCAACTTTTTTTTGCCCTTCCCAAAACCACCCAGCATTTAATGATTTATTTAGAGACTGACGTTGACCAGTTATTTTTATATACATTTTAAGTATATCTTTAAATTGTTCAAACTGTCTGAGTACCAACTACCCAAAATAGTAGCCCTTGAAGTCGTTAATTGTGCATTGTGATTTGAATAAAAACGTAAATAAAGCAACAAAAAGTGAAAGAGGGAGAAAAAATTTAAAAACCTGAAAGTAAAGCCCCAAAATAAAATAAAATACATTTAAAAAATTAAATCAGATCGTACAAACAGTAAATGTTTGATTCTTTTAAATAAATATACCTGTACTGCTATGCATGTCGGCAATATTTTACAAGTGCGGTCGGTTCAAAGTTTAGCCCAACAATTAGTTCATCTCTAGACAGGGAAATGCGTCCTAGGTGGTGCATATGAATTTCTCGTAAAATGGTACATTCTGCTAAGAAATGGAACACGTCCTCTCTGACCACAGAGTTACATAGAGAGCACAAGGCAGAAGGTCCCTCCATCAAGAGGTGTAATAAACTACTAAGCAAGCTAGCTAAACTAGCACAGCCTAAATCACCTCAATCTAAAAACCCACCGTAAATCTCCCAGATTCAGATACTGATTAGTCAGAAAATAAATGCAGTCGGAAACTGTATGATCAAGATCCTAAAAAACAGCCTCCTCTAGATGACGTATACTGATCTTTGCAAGAAGACTCAAGATTAGATTTCGGAGGTATGATATATTTCAGTTGTGTGGGGTGGAATATTTGGAAAATAGAGCATGCAGTGGGAGAACCAGAATGGGTTATGTTTTATAATGTCGAGTGAAGTAATTTTTGAGACGAGGATCAGGGAGATTGAGAATTTTCAGATCATACTAAAAGTGAAACCTCGTGACTCTAAATATTGCGTATAGCTAGTAAAAGTAGAGGGGGCGAAGCCAAAAAGCTTTCGGGCTAAAAATGTCAGAAATTTCTCGACTACGTCATACTGTCGTACCTCGTTTATCCCAAGGAATTACGTATTTAAAGTGCTTCCAATTACAAAATTTGAACACAGAAATATATGTAAATTCTGTATTCTCTGATAGTATTACCAATTTTTCCTTGATATCATCTTTCATTTTTGGCTATTTTTAGTTCTTCAAGTCTCGGTCGTAGGTATATTAGACGTATTTAGCAATAGAGACTATCATCTTCCTTGCCTGTGGGTAATATCATATGCAAAAGCAAAGTTCTGGAACTTAATTCCCTCATACCCAGACAAATACTTTCTCCGTCTAATGAAACTTTCATTGATTAATAAGAAAAATAAAATTGGGCCAAATGAGCCACCTTGTTTCACGCCTGATTTAATTAGAAACTCTTGGCCTCTGCCCTACTTAAGGACGGCAGTGTCCTTGTGCAATCTTCAATTCAGAAAAAATCTTTCTACGAATTATAAAAACGTATTTTAAAAACCGTTATTGAAAGAGTACTTGTTTTCATTTGTAATTTGAGGTATATATTTACAAAAATAAAAAAGGTAATAAATTGTACTGAAATTTGGCATAATCTCCTTTCGGGCGTTGCTTGTAAACCAAGCGGAACGATTACCAGCAAAAGCGCGCCGCCGTTTCAGAACATCTAATTTATTGCCCTAATTCATTTATCTGCTAAACATTTGATCCGGACGAACTGATTCGATTACTCTTTGTGTTCACCTCGATGATATGTCATGTTTTTGGCGTTCTAATTTTCACCCTGCTTCAGTTTTCAATTCTACTTTTTACGTACTACAGACTTGACGATTTTGCGGAAAAAATGTATTTCAAATACTCCGGCATTTTATCCACCGAGGTGAAAGTGTACAGAGAATCGGTTCTGGAACTTTATCAATTTATATTCACACAAAAAAATGATCCGTGGATTTTCCCCAGGATTAAATTCTAAACGTTGAGTTTCCCTTTGGGATTAAATATATTTACACATAAGTACTTACAATCATTTTATTTTTATTTTTATAGCATACGATTAACATTCTGGATCTATACCGATTTTTACATGGTAAGGGAATATATTGTGGCTTCGAAAATATATTCTGCTGTGGTTCATTTAAAATCATTTTTGTTTACCTAATCCTCACTGTTTTGATGTGACAAACACGTCTCGCAATTCAGCGGTGCATCACTAGATTTCTCTTTAACATATTTAATTAATGGGGTAAATGTGGACCCTATTAAACAGAATGAAACAGCCCCCACCGCTAAATATTGTGAGAAGTCCAAACGTGTCCGAAAGAAAAAAACAACGAGGATAGGCTCAAAATAATCGAAAATCACAACTACAAACGAGTAAATGGGATACCACACTACTAATTACACCGGAACTCTTTTTGATATAGGTTGGTTTAATATACAATCAACAAGCATTTTAGGGAAAAAGACGTGGGGAGAGTAAAGAAACAACGGGAATTATTTGGTTCAAACAATCAAAAACGTCTTGCAGAATTTGGAAAAAACTACAAGACAGAACGTCTGATTCCTAACAGGCTTATGGCGGGACACTGGAGAATAGCATTTGAGGAGACTCCATCCAGGAGAAAAAAACTCCATCACACTTATAATTTTGGAGTTACACTTCTCCACACGTGGAAGAAATGTTTTTTTTTTTTAAATCAAGATTCGTTAGTAAATTGATATCATTTTTTTGAAAGTATGCAAAAGTTTTATTGCAGAGTTATATGAATAATATTTGATTATTTCTAGTCCATTACATTTAATGGCCTATTGACCAAATTACTTCTTTCAATTAATTAATCTTTTATGTGAGGTTTTGGTTGAAATGAAAAAGTTAGTGCCACCAGCGGGATTCGAACCCATGACCTTCCGAGTTGATGTCGGGGTGGATCGAAGTCACGATTGCTCAAGTGGTAGAGCAATCTACTCTCTTCACTTTTAGATTCAAGTTCATAGAAGCAATGTGGTGTTTAAAACATTATTTTTAGTGCTAATCAGGGAGTGAAATTTAGGAAACATACACATAGAAAAGAACACACTGCTTCTTTGGACTTCAGGCTAAAAGTGACGACACTTGAATTATTAGAGTAGAGGCACGCACTCAGCACCTCACTGGAGCAAGAGTACGACATCACTGTATCAGCCCTGGAAAGGTTAATAATATTTTTATTTTGGTATTTTGAGTTATTTGTAATAATAATTATTATTCAAATAATGGTCTATCTAAACATAAACCTATCTAAACGAACTTATAGCATAACAAAATCATCTAATTGCTGAAATAATGCTGTTTGGGCAGGTTTATAATGGATAATAGTATATTGCTTATTACAATATTTCATTTTTTTATTCATTTATAGTTTTTTCAATAGCAGTTGAAGTTACAGAGCTTTAAAACAGCATGTAAAGACCGGTTGTTCAGCTTAAATTATTCAAAATAATTTCTCTTTTTCATGTAATTTCTACAGCCTAGCAACAAATTAATTGCAATGTAAGGGACATTGGATTGGTATTTATTAGTCTAAACGGTAATTGATGAGATGTTAAATGTGACAGTGAATTGAACTTTGATTTCCTCTCGTCACTTTAATTTCCTACTCCCTAGGTCGTCTGCGGCGTTGAACTTTACTTTAACCTTTATAAATTATGTCCAATAAGAGGGTTACATACTAATTCAGCTTAATCAATACCCACCACCCGGTCTTTGCCATTTTCTTCGTTACATTTTAACTCCAACCCCATTCTGGTGATTTAGGCCAACAAAGGAGGAAATCAGTTAAGGGTGTCAACGAAAGGAAAGCAGAAATACAAAAAAACCAGCCTAGGTCTAAAGGAAAATTAATCGTTTTTATCAATTAATACTTCAAGCCTTTAAATTTCAAATATTTTTACTTTCGTTTCGGTTCGACCTTCATTTTAGGCCCATGGTCCATAAACTGGTCAATATCTATCCACATTTATTTGCATTCATGTCACTTCTACTGTTTCTTTGTAATTTCCATTGATCCATATTGTTTTATTTAAAAACATGGTGTCTCTTTAACGTATAATGGAGAAAATCTCGTTGTGATTGAAGCTAAGAAGTGGAGTGAGATGAGACCATTCTTCTTAGTCCTATCTCTCGCGAAACTGCTTAAAAAGTCATATCTGTAAACAACAACCCCAAAGAAAAGTTAATTTAAGGAGACTCTTTTATAATGCAATATAAACTGCGCAATATTAATGACAATTACGAATATTTTACTGTCTGGTTTTCATAAGTGGTGGTAAAAATAAGTTATTGTTGTGTGTGAGTTCATAAAAGTGCGCGAACATATATAAGGTATGTGACACTTACACTCTCTCCCCCTCTCACACTCTCTCTCTCTCTCTTTCTCTCTTTCTTTCTCACTCACTCCTCTGTCAGACCCTATGTTTTATTATGTCTGTGACTCTCCCGCTTTTTTTTCTCTCTTTCTATCGCTCTCTTTTTTTCTCTGTATTATCGCTGAATTCGGCTTTCAAGTGGATCAAGCTTTTCACATCGGATAAGTAATCAACCTCCACGGGTTTGTGATTATCTCATACTTCGTATCCTACAAAGGCGACACACTGTCTATGACACGGAGTATAGATTGACTATGGTCGTAGACTGACGGTACCCCGGGTAATCCAGAAGATCTGATGGAGATACGATGCAGTCGTACCTTCGCATAAGAAATAACCGCAATCTATTAATATTAAGTTTATCATAGCTCTATAAAACAACAAAGTAGTGGCAGAGGCATTATTAAGGGTTTCCTAAGTTTAAACTTTATATCATAACAATATTATCCATGCAAACCTTAATGTGGAGCATAGTGAAACTAAGCTATAAAAACCCACACATAAACATAAAATAAATAGGATATTTCCATTTAGAATTTTAAATAATACAATAAATAATTAAACAGAAATATTTGAGGAAAATCACAGACGTCTTATTCCTTATCAAATATCTTTTAACACTTCACAATGTAACAAAAAATGGATTCTAACTACAACAATAGCTACATTGCAACTATGAAAACATCTAGAACCATTTACAAGTAAGTAAATATCTTTTCGTTTGAGTTTTTCTTAAATTTTCCAATGTTTATTCTAAAAATAGAGAAAAAGCTGAATATATATAGATAGATTGGTCGATAGGGAAGAGAGAGAGAGAAGGAGAGAGGGAGAGAGAAAAAAAGGTTAAATTGATCTCACACGGCGCTGAGAGCGAGACTTCTGCAAGACCAAAAAGATTTGTGGGTTTACGCTAATGAATATTGTTTAAAATAGTTATTTCAACCTCCGGAAATGTTTATTTTACGAAATAGATAAATAGGTCAGTATTTATAGATAGATATTATGTCGAGAGGGAAGAGTGAGAGTGTGAGAGGGAGGGAGGGAGGGAGAGAGAGAGAGAGAGAGAGAGAGAGAGAGAGAGAGAGAGTGAGTGAGAGAGAGAAAATCAGATTGATCTCGCACGGCGCTGAGAGCGACACTTCGGCAAGACCAAAAAGTTTTGAGGGTTTAAGCTAATGAATATTATATAAAATAGTTATTTCAACATCGGGAAATGTTTATTTTAAGAAATAGATAAATAGGTGAGTACATATAGATAGATGTTATAGATTTTAGATGAAATGTCATCTAAAATCATTACCACTTTCTTTAGAAGTATGTGGACCTAGTGACCTATTGTTTCATAATTTGTTGAAGTCGTGTGGAGCTGTCAAGAATGAGGAAGTTTAGACCTTTATTTGGCACCTTTTTGGCTGACGTTTCGACTTTTATTTGGGTCATCTTCAGAGCATTGTGTTGTCACAACACTTTCACACAAAACAAATATGACACCACAAGATTAGCACCTCCCTTTATGCCCTGAAGATGGCCCGAATAAAGGTCGAAACGTAGGCAAAATGAAAATGGTGTTTTTCTAAACTATCTCATTCTTGACCGCTCCTCACGACTTCAACAAAACTTTTAAGAAGGTCATAAAAAGTAAAAGTGAAAATTTAAAATAGCGTAATAGCTAGCATTTGAGGGGTTTTGGCGTACCGCAAACTCCCAAGTATTTTCATCATTTAATTTTCCCAAGGCCGAAATAATTTTCCGTTCGAACATTCTTCTCGGACTGCTTTCCATGGGAGAGGAGCACTTTGGCCGGGCCCTGTGCTTAAGTTAATTAATAAACTTCTCGTTTCTATTGCGGGCCTATATCTGATAGATTCCAGGCAGGGCGGCCGCCTTTGAGAGAGGCCGGCCTATATTTCACCTATTAAAAGTTCCATCTGGCTTGGGGATTTAACCTATTTAAAACTGCTGGATTTTTATTTAAGAGTCCACCCTTTGAAAATGTCTTTAAATGGAAAAGTTCGACCGACAGTACAAAAGATGAAAAGCCCTGTAAAATGGAAATGGACTGTAGCATCAGTTTTCAAAGGATGAACTTGTTTTTCTGTAATGCTGTAGGTAAAGAAACACAATTTTACAAAAACTTAACTATCCTACTGTTCAACTTTACGTTGAATCAAGTTCAGTGCACTTGTGATTCATACTACGTGATATTATATACTTAAACTTTCGTATATTGTGTCCTAATTCTACTTTTTCTACAATTTTCCTGTAAGATTTCGGTTTTGAGCGGTGAAAAGATTTTCTGGGGTATGGTATGAGTATGAAGGTCTTCGTTGTTACGGAATAGCTTTCATAGCTGTACCTACATACTGTACATACGGTAGCTGGCATACAGTGCCCCTTTTTCTAGTTCTGGAATCCTCGGGATGAATCCGAAGAACGACCTAACTTTAAACTTAGATAAATGTTAAGGTATTTCAGTCAGAAATTACAGCATTTGAGCACTGCGGTAGAGAAATAGAAATGCTAGGAACACATTCCAGAAGGTAGCCATAGGGCACTAAGGCCTTAGCCTTCGAGATAATAGCAAAAAGGATTATACGAGTTCGCAGAAGTCAGTGACAGCAATGACCTGACCATGGCATGGATCGGTGGGCATTCGGAACGTAGAGCCAATGAGAAAGTGGACATGTTGGTCGAAAAAGGAGCCAATATGAATTCTCTAAGCCCCCCAAATTTACTGAGGCTTACCATCTTGCCACAAAAAAGGACATATCCAAAATTGGATCTTTAATGAGTTCAAAATTGGTGGAACAATACTACACGCGATTAGATTCATAGAAGGGCCATCCGCGAGACTTAAAAAGGGATTACTGGAGACCAACCGCAACAGAACTAGGATACTCGTTGGACTTCTAACAGAGCACTGCCGCCTAAAAGGCACACCCAGTGAATAGGAATACAAACAGAAGAATCAGTGTTCCAGGTAGAAGAGGGGACTACAGAACTTTTATGTTTTCCAAGGGTCTGTGTAGGTGTAGATTCTTGCAACTAGAGGAAATGCGGCAAGCAAGATCCTGCACTAAGAAGCCGCTGGCAAGGCTATGGAGATTGATTAATTGCCTGAAGCTAGCCAGTGAGTTATAAAAAAAACACATTAGCAAAATAGATCTACTCAGCCTCTTTTATCCCTATCTCCTATCCCTTTTACTAAAGTAGTATTTTACGTGAGAAAGTCCATCAGATATCGAATTCTTCTCAAGGGTATAGTACATAATACTACATAGTAGTAGTAGTAGTAGTATAGAACTTTGTTGTTCAGCAATGGCTTTCCAAGCAGTCATAACCTTTCCTTGCTATTGATGGGATTCTCCTGGTATTGGTCATCAATAGATTGTCCAATTTTTATATATTATTTTAATATATTGGGTCTGTTAGCGTTTCCGGTTCCTTTCTGTATTCTTTCTCCTTGAGTTATGTTTCAGAGCAGTTTCTTGGCTTGCCTTATGCCTGGCTCGCAGTATTTGTAGTGTTCTTTAGTTACCCAAGATTCCAGTTCTTTTTTTAATGTGACTATTATTTAGCAATTAAGCAGATCCAGAATATTTCTTAAGCATGTCGCGCCTTTAAAGCTACCTGACTATCTGATAGGATTATTAAGGTTGCATCTTTGAGATGTTTCTCATTTACTTCATGTGGACATGTTTCTACTCGGCTCCTTTTACTTTTGAATACAGACATGGGTTGACAATGGGAAGGAAAGAACAAATATTCAAACTTAAGATATTAACTTCAGACAATTTTGTCTAAGAAATTTGTCCTATCCGTTGCTTAAAATATGACCGTAGTGTTTTTAGTGTAGGACTACTCCCTTTAACTGGTCTTTAATCGTTTCGTGAGAGAGGAAAAGAGTAATTAACTGCTACTTGTTTAGCTTGAGACCGTCAACGGTAAACGGCTGTTTTATTTATTATTCATCGGGTAAAGCTCCGTTCTAGTCTTTAGGGAAATCGCAAGACAAAGCACACACACCCTCTCCCAAACAGATGCTCAGCACAAAGGAAAGCGTACTTACCCTTAGTGGCCTCATTGTTATGGACTCTCGGAACTCGATTAAAGGCCAGCAACGTCAATGAGCCGCTTTTATTACGCTAATTTTATTGACCAGCTGTTGCGAAATTGAGTTGACATAATTATCCAACGACGCCAATTGGGTTGCATCCTTCTCAAAAGAATTTATGAGAGCATCTTAAAAGTTCTGCTTTCTACCAAATAAACCACACTGTAGTTTTCTATCTAATTCCAGGTTACTAGAACAAATTCAGTGAATATTAGATTGATGAGTATTGTTTGTCGGTGTGTATGATGAATTAACTCGGATTTTTAATTGTTCTAGTCTGTATTTTTAATCTTAGAGCGTTTTAATTGTTTAATTTGTGTAATGTTTTAAAATATGTGTACGATGTTTATGAGTTATTGTTCATTGTTTATGAGTTTTAGTATGGAATAAGTTATGTTTATATGTACAATTTTGTTTTTGAGTGTGTCCATTTTTCGTCGTTTTTGTACGTTGTGTAAGCAGTTTTATATTTTGTATTATCCCATGGTTCACGGTTGTTTTCAGTTAAGTGGGTCCAGTAATTCGGTTTTCCATCTCTTCCCTAAACGATTTGATATGTTCCTTGTTTTCTTTTATCCTTTGTAATGTATGTCCGATGAATTCATCACCGCATTTCCATGTTAATGTGTATATTTATTTTTTTTAGCTGGTCTGTCTTTCAATGTTTTGTCTTTGTAATTTTGCTATTGTGTAGGTGGTTTTAGTGCTTTTTTATGCCTAATTTGTTAAATAAGTTACTTTGTACGTTTTTTTACCAATGTATGTGGATATGGTTCATTTAGTGTCCGGTTCTGATTTTCTTTTCTTTTTTTGGGGTGTTTTATTTATTATTTTGTTGATCGGGCTTATAGTCTTTTATTGTGTGCTATGGTTTGTATTCGCCTTAATTCGTTTTCGTACTTTTTTTTGTTTCGTAATGTGTATTTCCTTTTTTTTAATTATTATTTTTTATTTGTTTATTGTTTAGATGGTTATGTTTTGTCTTAGTAATTTTGATATCGTGTTTGTGGTTTATGGTGGTGTTATTTTTCTTAATTTGTTGAATAAGTTAATTAGTTTGTATGTTTCTTTACCAATGGATGTGGTCCATTTAGTGTCTGGTTTTATGGCGTTGTTTTGTTGTTGTTTGCGTATTTTGTTTATTATTTCATTGATTGTATTTGTGTTTTAGCCGTTAAGTGTGCTATGGTTTGCATTCTTTTGAATTCTTTTTTGAACTTGTCCTTGGTTAGAGGATTGGTTTAAGTGTGTCATGTATTCCGGTGCTGTCATTTTGGGTCGATGTGGGTTGGCTTGTGTGATGTCAGTTGCTGTTCGTTTTCTGTATATGTCATAATGTAGTTATTTCTTATGTTTTTGTGATTGTTACGTCTAGGAAGTTTATACTGTTATTCGTTTCTATTTCTGTTGTGATTTTTTTTGTAATGAGTTTAGATCTGTTAGTATTTCGTTTATGCTGTTGATTACTAATATGGTGAGTATTTTCTCTACTGCACAGCTGTGTGTGTGTTGTGTTATGTTTTACCATAATTTCGGGTAACTCTTCAAATGTTTCGAGTATGGCTGCAGTCGTATTACCCATTAATACATTTATCCCTAGAATTTAAAGATTTTATTTTGTCGTAGTGTGTTATGTAATTATGTTTGTAAGTTGTGTGTATTCTTTCTCACAATTTTTGTGTAGTGTCTTCTTACTATGTCCAACGTTTCGTTTGCTGAATTGATGGATAATGTTTGCTATTTCAAATGATATTAGTTTAGTGTTAGTTTTAATTTGTACATCTTTTATTTTGTTAATTAAATTCGTTAGTTTTTCCAAATAGTGAATGTTGTTTAGTTTGAGGTGAGGTCGTATGCTGGGGCGAGTAGTCGTTAAAGCCTAGTATTGCCGGATTATTTCGGCGTTTCTCCCCACCTTAATATGTTTTAGTTAATAACATGATAAATTTTACCGGTATATGTACGAATTAATTTTTTTTAATTTCATAATATATTATGTATATATAATATATTCAAAGGATATCACCTCGTGTAAAGTGCATAATAATCAATAAAAACAAACATGCTATAACGTTATTGTTTAATTACATTTTATTAGGTTTCGTGGTCCGTTGACCAAATAAATTCTTTTCAATTAATTAAGGTTTTGGTTGAAATAAAAAAGTCAGTGTCACAAGCGGGATTCGAACCCACGATCTTCGGCTAAATACGCCGCTGCTCTACCACTTGAGCTATCGTGACTTCGATCCACTTGGACACCTCTAACACTAACTATCTCAACCCCACCTTTTTGAATTTTCCCTCCTTTTTGACATTTTTCAAATGTTGTGTAATCTATTTGATTCTCGGCGACAATGAAATGGCCACGAAGAGCTTTAGTGAAGTATACGTCATTTTGCTTATTACTATTATTGTTTAATCTAATTCCAAGAAATGAATAATAACCGATTTATTTATGACTAAAATCAGTTCAGTGATTGTTCGTGTCAGGGTGATAGTAATTAACTATCTTTAAACGCCTCATGCCGCCTAACGAGATTTATCTAGTTTCGATTACATCCATCAATGCTTTAGACTTCTAATTCATTTCTATTGGGCAATTTTTTTATTAAATCAGGCCCAAAATATTGAATTTGATCAAAGAACTCGTATCGGTTTTGACCAGCCACAAATTGAAGCTGAATGGATGGCAATGGTGGCGGAATACACGCGTCATACGCTTGACAATATTTCAAAAGTAATGATTTTAACTAACTCCAAAAAGTGTGGTAACTCACTTTGAAAACGAATAGTTTCTCCAGATGGACCACATTACAATCGAAAAGCTAATCATATACAAGGAGTTAGTAAATAGCGGAAAATCGATCATCCTGTGCTGGGTTAAATGTCACTGTGTATTCGAGGAAATGGATTAGTTTATTCATATGCCAAGGAAGCAGTGCTAAACGGCATTATTGAATGATGAATGAAAAATCGGGATTGCATACGACTTTTAAAAAGGAATGGCAGGAAATTCCCAATTGATCTCTAGGGGTCAACTGTCGGTCGAGGTTTCCACTAGTTCTTGAGCTCCGCCAGTTTCAGGAGGATAGAGCCTCTCGGCAGTTTTGTTTAATGGTTGCTCGCATTCGGGTAGGGCACATACTGTAGAGCGCCTGTAAATGCAGAATTGGTTTGAGGGAAACACCAAACTGTGCCACCTGTGATGAAGCGGGGTACTTGTCCCATATAGTTATGGAATGTTACGAATACGAGGACTACTGAAAAGTCTTTATAGAATCGATTTATTCGTTGAAGGGCATTGGATGGCATGGGACAGGCCACCTAATTTGGACTCCGTAATCTATTGTGGGAGGAGCGTCGTATATGAGGTTCTGTATGAATTCATCAGAGAATGTAAACTAGAAATCTAGTCTTCTGATTGTCGGTTGTTGCCTGGGACCAGAGGTGCGGGGGAGGTTGCAATATATTACTTTTACTTTTTTAATTTTTCTAACCCTTGGATGCAAGGGAGGTGTCCAGGAACAAAATAGTGAGGTAGATAGTGGACGGTTGTTGTAGCGGTCCACACATGGTGTACTGTCCAGTTGGATGAGGAAGGAGGCAGATCAACTGAGCTTGCAATTTCGGTTGGATTCGTAGTGGTACGTGGTGAGATTCTTGACAGTACTCAGAGTGACGCAGTTGTTCAGGTCGTTTCGTTCATCCGAACACATACACCTGACGCACTCCTCTGGGGGTGGTAGGCATTTCCACTTAAATCCAAACCGTGGCCGGAACGTATCAGGAAGTCCCTAGAGGGGACACTCCACGCGGGGGTGATTGAACTGCCAATTCTATCTACGGGTGAACGTCGGGCACATTGACGTCGACCCACCCCTTCGGAAGGGGCAAGTGGGGAAGAAACCCGTCTTGGTCCTTATGGACCCGGATCTTTTTCTACACATGAACTTACAGATTTAGGACTACCTGTAAGAAGAAGTGCGTCGCTTCCCACCTTACGAAATAAACGACTTATTAGTCCAGATAATTTGATAAAATGCCATGTTTTATATTTAAACTAACTCCTGATGAAAATTACAAAAACAAAATAACGCTTTATTTTTATAAACAATTTACGGTGTGTAACGCTGACGGATTTATTTTTACGCGGGAGCAAAGCGTAACTTCAAAATAATTATTGTTACATAATTAATGAGTAAAACGCGTATCAAAAGTACTAAGTTAAGTTCATGAATTTATGAATTAACCCGATTTTATGTTAGCAGGTGTACATCAAAAGAAGAGAATTCGAACATTATTTATTCGATAATTGAATCCTCGAGTCTGTAGGGCGGCGAGTACGACTTTTCTCATAAACACGACTTAATTGAAATAAAACTATGTCTATACAGCACGTCTCTCGTAAATACGACAATCCGTAATTCAAGGGTGGAAGTTTTATCGTGTGGGATCGAAGGCAGGTAAAACCCACTGGCTTAACTCAATTATTCCCCGTCCCTGGCGAAATAATCATAACGTCAAGCGACGGGTTTGGATAATTTAATACACATTTAAATGCGAAAGGTGGGGAAGGCAGAAATTTTGTGAGTAGCGGATAAAATTGCCGTTTCCATGGAGTTTTTCTCTTGATTTATCGATTTAAGAAACTTGTTTGATGTTAGAGGTGAGCTACGTTGATCAATTGGAAATCTAGTCAGCAATGAGCACTGAAACAATCAATTTTGCCCATTTGGTTTCCGCCAACTCATTGTACAATTTAATACCTAATTTAATACACATTTAAATGCGAAAGGTGGGGAAGGCAGAAATTTTGTGAGTAGCGGATAAAATTGCCGTTTCCATGGAGTTTTTCTCTTGATTTATCGATTTAAGAAACTTGTTTGATGTTAGAGGTGAGCTACGTTGATCAATTGGAAATCTAGTCAGCAATGAGCACTGAAACAATCAATTTAGCCCATTTGGTTTCCGCCAACTCATTGTACAATTTAATACCTAATTTAATACACATTTAAATGCTTGGGAGGCAGAAATTTTGTGAGCGGCGGCTGAAATTGCCGTTTCCATGGAGTTTTTCGTTTGATTTATCGATTTAAGAGACTTGTTTGATGTTAAAAGAGAGCTACCTTGAGCAAATGGAAACCCGTAGTCAGCAAACGAGCACTGACGCAATCAATTGTGTCCTTCTGGCTCCTGTCAACTCCGCAACCCTCGCCTCCTTCACAGCCTGACACAATTAACAAGCCGTCCAATGAATAGGCACAAAACTGTAATAGGAAATTATTGGAATCTCATTCTAAATATTGTATAATTATTAATCGTTAATTATTAACATAAAATTTTCATTAGGAAGAAAATTATGCATTAACATAAAAACTAAAAATAGGCTTTTACAACTAATATTTTCAGTCTACTATATATCCCTATTAAGTATATTACATTTTATTATCTATTTTAAGAAAAACACTTGTTTCTTAACGGTGGACAGGAAAGCACAATTATATAAACCCTTGCGCAAATTTTACAAACTACGTTTATCAAAACTATCTTATTTATTTTCCTCCCAATGGATGACAAAAAATCGTTTCTTAACACTTAACACAAATCAATTAGAAACAATAAAAAATTATAACAATATTTAATTATTTACTTTTAGAATTACATAAACATTTAAATATTGACCAAATAATATAAAATTTCAAATAAAGGTAAACTAAGAAGTTTTAAACTTTTACAAATAACTTTCTAAAGATGTATCAAAAATAAAACTGCTAAAACGGCAAAATTTACATGAGAAAAATAGAGTAAATAATAATAGTTAATGTAGGGGGCGCAACGGTTGATGCATTGACACTGCGACTTATTGCTGGAAGGGACACGGGTTCGAATCTCAGAAGTTCCAACATACTTCTATTATATATAAACGTGTGAGGTTTATGGATGAAAACCAGCTAAGGTTATCGCTGTCCTCTGCCTGTTTTCATTATTTTTTTCGTCACGATCTGGTTTCTCTTTGCTTTTCTATTTACATTGCGTTGATATCATAAAATGCTACCCTTTCATTTGTACCTCAGGTTTTCAACGATAGAATAGACACAAAGCGTACAATATATGTATACCACCAGCCGATATAAACGTAGAGGTCTGGCCACATTCACTTCCCCAAAGTATTCGATATTCCTCGGTGCCTTGAACCCATTCGATTGACATTAATAACTTACTTTTATTCTCCAGACGTCACACACTCCCCTAAGTACTTGATATTCCTCGGGCGGTGCTTAAACCACTCCTTTCTTTCGCGCTAATAAATTACATTCATTCCAACAAATTAACATAAACACAACACCCGATACAAACAGAAAATCTGGTCAGTTCACTCCCCAAGAGTACTCGATATTCCTCGTGACAGGGTTAAGCACCCTCCTTCCTTTTACATTAATGCATTACATTCATTGCAATAAATTAACAAGAAACAACCTCCATTACAATCATAGAAGTCTGGTCACATTCAATCCCCCAGAGTAACGATGTCCCTCGGGGCTGGGTTGAACCATTCCATTCACGCTAATAACTTACTTCCAAACGTCAGGCCAATTCAAAAATACTTGATATTCCTCGTGCAGGGGTTAAACAAAACCTTTATTTCACGCCAATAAAATACATTCAATCCGATAAAAAAAATAAACACAAATATGTTTTTACTAAAAACTACTTGAACCGCGAGTGGTGATTTGACTGTTGCAAATCCCGTATACATAAAAAGTAATAAAATGAGTTATTATTATCTTACATATTTACAAACAACTACAATAAAAGTTTGAAAATATTACATTACTTATATTAATACACAGTGATACACTAAATAATATTACAGCCATCGGCTCTATGACCGTCAGGGCAACTTACTCTGGCAGTTTGTTTTTTTCGCTAAATAGCTTAACTTTGATCTCTAGTTGTAGGCATCTTTATAATAATTGAAATTTTATGTTAATAAATCCCTGATATTCACATAGTCCGGAAATACTTAAGCTGTAAGGAATTACTTTACTCTACAGCTTATGTTTAAATAAAACTTATTTAACGTGATAAGCTAGGCTTAAAGTTTAAACGTTTCAAATCTGAGATAAGCGTGCAATAATACCGAATGTTGACGGGTTTCTTTTGTTTGAATGGATTTTCTCTCTTTAATTCGTCCCGGATGCATTGTTCGAAAACATGTTACATTAATTAATTCTGCTTTGTTCCTTTTGTTCGGACCCCAGCTCAGGCCTCATGTTCGGTGAAGACGTGCAATCTGAGTACATTAATTAATAGAGAAACATTTCTCGGGAGGAATTTTAATAAATAAATGATTCGAGAATTCTTCGAAGAAAAGAAAAGATTGAAGTGTGACGAGGTGTGAGGGTGGTTTATTCTTCAAGCATTTACCCCTTGAAGCGAGGATTTTTTTTTAAAAAAGAAGCCTCACCTCGCTCTGATGGATTTTATTCTTTTGGAATCATGTTACAACTCCCGTCCAAGAAATACAGCCTCCAACCATCTAAAACAGGAAAAAAGCGGAAAAGCTTGCCGATAGTTATGCAGCTTTAAACTTAAAATCTTGCCCAGATAGTGTAATAAAAATGATAAAATTTGTGTTGTTATGAGATTTCTTATTAATCAGGGTGTGAACTATTAGTTTGGACGTTTACGGTCCTCACTTTTTTTTTATCTGTTAAGGCATGTTAAAGGTTCTCGAAATATTCAACGAGTTGTTTGCTTTCTCCCCATGTTTACATCCTTAATGCCACGCACAAAAAATGTCGACAAGCCGAAACGTTCCAACCCAAAACAGCTAGGATAGGCGAAGAACGAGATTAAACATGACCCGTCCAGTTTTAATTATTAAATTCCAATTGGCCTTATCCTTAAGCTACGTATTGGATTTTTTAATAAATACGATAAATAAATATTTTTTACCATCCCATTATTGTTATTTATTTGGTTGAAATCAAAGGTTTATGCTTTGTTTGTTTTATTTTTATAATGCGGCGTAACGTCTTATATTATTTTTTAAACAATATGGAAGCGTCTCTTTCTTCTCATATTTTGTGATTTTATTTCTCAAACAAATTCCTTTGATTCTGAGGTACGACCACCTACTTCCTTTCACACGTTGTGGCGATCTTAAGTTCATAATTTCTTGGAATCATTCGTCAGAAAGTTCCAGAGTAGGTTCATAAGGGCGGAAACGAGTGTTGCGAGTGTGTATAGAGAAATACATTCGTGTCGGCCACAATCAGCACTCCGCATATTTCATAACGACGAAATTCATTGATGAGGCTGGGTAACGAAAGAAGACTTAAATGTTAACAGAGAATAAATGTAGGAATGGAAATGGGAAGAAATTATTTGATAGTGGAAGGAGCCAAGAAAGTATAGTAATTTCAAATCACGATAAAACTGCTCAAAAATGTATATGGATATTGTAAATTTTGTTGTATATTGTTTTCCTAGAATTTTTATTTTATTTTTATTATAAATTGCATTCAAATTGATTAGAAATTATTATGGTTTTTTACTGAAGGAACATTTAATTAAAATATTTTGAAAAATAAAAGATTTTAATTCCATAACTTTCTTTATTGGACACAATAACTTTTTTTTAAACAATAAATACCGTGTCTAATGTCCTCTGTTAGCTAAAATCTCTGTGCAATTGTTAGGCGTACTGTTAATAATGTTGTCACCAATTTCATAAGGAATTTCACGCCATAGATGCTGCAACACTGCACTCAGTGGTTGCAGGTCAACTGGCTGCGGATGGTGATCGAAAAGCCTTCTTTGCAACGCATCCCACATGCATTCAATGGGGTTGAGGTCTGGTGACAATGGGAGAAGGGGCAGATGGGAAATTCCTAGGTTTTCAGGTTTTCTAAACATCGATGAACAACTCTGCCTTTATGAGGTCTGACATTGTCATCCAGAAATCGAAAATCCCTGCCAATGTGAACCCTGGTTTGAGGGTTGTATTCCTCGATAATTTCTTGGACCTAGCGGAGAGGTTGCCTTCAACGATATGGAGTACAGTTCGTGCTCCACTGTAAATCCCAAGACCTTTAACCGCTCCCTCCAAACTGCACTGAAGGGAGCACAAACTGGGGCATTGTACGCATCCCCTGTTCTCGGTAAAGTTTCTCATCAGTAAACTTAACAACATTTCGATTAGTGTGATCTTTTAGTCGCTCGCTTCACCATATTCTCTACTGATGGCGGGCTGTATGCAGGTCTTCTCAAAGGGACACACGATGTGAGACCAAATTCCACAAACGATTACGAATTGATAAAGGACTTGCCAAAACAAATTGTACTTCATTTAGGTTCTGTCGGGTACTATAGAAAGAATGACCTCTTGCAGTAATGACAATATTTCTCTCCTTCCTTAGCGTAATGCGCTGAGATCCACTGCCAGGTCTTCTATTGGCACTACTAGTCTCTCGGAATCGGGCAAAGCCCGGGAGACGATACTGTGAGAAATGCCAACTGCTTCTGCGATTGTGCCGGTGACCTCGATGACTCATCTCACAATAATATTGCGAACTTCTGGATCAAGACGAGGTCTTTCCTTGGCTAAAGAAAAGGCTACTGGATTAAAATGGAGAAAAGATGTGAAAAAGTGTTGGTTTTCAAAATCTTCATCGTTACTCTTCTTAAGTAAATCCGTTATTAAAAATGAGGATTAACATTTGTTCGGTTTTAGTTTGTATTTTATCCTTTATTTTATCCATCTAACAAGAATATATCGGTTAATTTAATCAAAATTAATAGAATAAGTCTAAATTACAAATATCCCAATTCATTTTTGAGCAGTTTAAATTAGGCACATGAGATCTCTTTGGGGAGCTAAACACGCACCGAAGACAGCAGTCCATGATTCTCTTGAGTCTGTTAACAAACTCACAGTTGAGCCCAAACAGCCAATCGAAATGAGGAAGCACAAGGGAGGAGACCAGGAGTTTGTCGGTGCTAATTGGGAAGATTGGCTTCCATGATGGAATTAGCGAAAGGTGGAGAAACAGCGGCGGGAGATCAAAGATGATCCCAAGATTTTTGACGGATGGACAAACAAAAGGTGATCTCATGATTGTTAATGCAGAGCGCAGGAATAAAAGCGGATGGGATCCAACACTATAGCAGGAGAGGTATTCATATTGAGAGAATCCATTTGCAACGGCTCAGAAGACGATGGCATTTAGGTCCTCTTGGATTCGTGTAATTTGAAGATCATGAGGTCCTTGCCTAGGTATTTGCCAAATTATAAGCGGTTTTTTGTCCTGTAACATTTGAAAACTGATCTTAATTCACTGATAGTTATTCACAAATCTCTACCCGTAATCATTTAAAGCTCGACCTGAATTTTGTTAAATTAAAAGTAGTAATGCATTCTTCTAAACTAGATAAAGTTTCCATTAAATAAAGCATCCAGGTATAATCGGTCACTTGCGCACCGGAGGTTATTACGCACAACCGACAAGGGAGAGATGAATTATTGCTTATTACCGAATGAAAACGATATGTAAAAAGATGGCGGGGAATAAAAATGTTGAGGTAAAATACTTTCGTATCGCCGGAAATTTACGATGTATCTAACGTATGTACAAAAAATAAACGGGCGAAGAAAATTGCCAACGACCCACCTAGGGAGAGAAAATATTTTACGACAATCGCTCTTTATTTTCTCGTAGGTGGTTTTGTACGCCAATCTAGAAATTTCATTATCTGTATTATCATTGATTTATTTATATCGATTTATTTTTTAATCGAAAGGGTGGGTGGGAATCCGCTTGGAATATTGTGCGAGAACGCCTTTAAGTAATTGTGTTTCACCAGTGTAGCCGATGCACACATGGGCCCACTCTCTTACTCCTAAAATATTTATGGTTTTTGGCCAGCTTCTTACTCTAGCCTGTCTCCGTCAAATGTTTACAGGCCGACGAACAAGCGGATCGAACGATGAACGTCTATATGAAACCAATTGGAAACAACAGTCCGGTTATGCTCCGTAACAAGTGATAACCTATTGCGTATAGATTATGCATTATTAAAATATCGACCGGCGATTTGATCTACCTGGCAGAACGTTGTTGACGACACGCCTCAGTCACGAAAGCATCGACGTGTATAAAAGTATGATATTTCAACGCCATAGCCCTTAAATGATAAATTGGAAAACTTAAATCTTGTCTGTTCTCTATATTATCTACGTACACATAATTTCCGTTTGTTATACGTTTATCTTATTTTTATAACATAGGAAAGATGATGAACAAACATTGCAGGTGTAAATGGAAGGTAAGGCACTATTCACATGGGGACACTCAAATCTAGGATACTCGGAAACAAAACAAAAAAGAATTGCAGGAATCAGATTCAAAATTCCTCGCATTCTTTAGAATGAGAAAGGACACTTTGGCACTCCTTTCAGCTTATAATAATGTAATATTGGAAATTTCTCCAATTCACCCACAAAGTTCGAATTAAACGCTTCACTCATCATACTACGGTATAGGAAACTACGCTACTAAGCTACTAGTACACCAGAAGTCAGTCTCGTAGTCTCTAGTAGCGCTGTTGCCAAGACTCCACTACTAGAATATCTCCGTCTGCGTGGTGCTACCTACTTACACATGACGCGACTCTTAGTTTCCGAGTATCCCAGTCGTTGCGAGATTTGAGTATCCCCGTGTGAGTAGTGCCTTAATGTCAATTTTCTCGAATTTCATTAAAAAGAAATACTTCCTTTATCTGAGAAATGCTTCTTTCCCAACATAAGTCCTTGTAGAGTCGCGATGAGGTTCTTTTTCGACCGCACCTGTCTCATGGCTCAGTCGTTTCTTTCCCAATGTGGGAGGCGACGTTTCTACTTGCGGGTGGTGTGTGTACCTAATCCGTAAGTTCATGTGTACAAAACGTCCGGAACCTTAAGGATTGTCACATCAGGAGCGACACATACGTGGTTGGCTCCCTGCCCCCAGTGAAATCGCGGTAGGTGATGTAGGGAAAAGGCTGTACCAGCTGGGTGTATGCGATACATCACATAGGTAGGATCTGTCCCAGAATTAGAAAACGATATTTTCGAAGAGCCAGTAAGTTAATAAATTATTATTATTTCTGTTTATTTGATTATTGGGATGATTAATAATAGGTGGTGGTAGGGGATTTTAATACATTCAATGTTTAAAAGTTTTAAAAATATTATTAATAAAAAACACCTAGAAGGATAAGAAGTTCTTTTCATCGTTACCTAGAAGGATATTTTTTAGGGTTTAAAGACTGTATCCGCTGGTAAGTGCCCCTCACATAACCAAGACGAGTACTTCCCCGCTTAGCTCAATCCGAAGGGATGGATCGCCATGTGCGGGACACGCCGAGAAGCTCAAAAAGCTGAAATGATTTCTGCCCGAACCTCCAGTTCTCCCGCAGATAGAATTGGCCCTCCTATCACTCCCAAGAACGGGGGCCCCTCTAGTGTAGAAACTTCCGGATAACGTTCCGTCCACAGCTTTGGATTTAAGTGGAAATGCCTGAACCACCTGAACGACTGCGTCACCCTGACTACCCTCCAGGAATCTCACCACGTACCACCATGAAGCAATTGATCATGGAAATTGCTTCCCACGTAGTTAATTGATCTGATTCCTTCCCCCCTTCTTCCGAACAGGATATGGTTCACAAGTCCAATTTGTGACTGATCTGCCGTTACGATAACCGTGCAGAGTTCAAGAACGGTGCGCTCGATTGGTGCATCAAGTGCTTGCCACACACACCATACATTTGGCCTGGAAACCACCTCTTGCAATGGTTATGAATAAAATTGTGGGAGTAATTCCTTGGAATGAAGTAAAAGTATAGTGTTTGGCTCTTTGCAAAGCCACAAAATATTGGGCGATGGGATCGAAGGAAAGCCTCTGTCCCAACAGTTAATCCATTTAAAATCCTGATGGTTGTATTTCCGGAATTAATATTTGCAATTGGAATTGGAATTAGACTTCTCAAGGCTTGGCGGCCAATCTCCTATGTTGTTGACAGTTCGCGGTCAGACCTCGGTCTTGTCCGTCGTGCCCACTGGCTATTAACAATTAGGTCATTTCCAGCCCCCAACGCATGCAGTTTTAAACCAAATCGTACTCACACTAAAATACCTTTTGATCATATGTATTCCATTCACTCAAATAAGAGTATTCATGTTCACACACTCACCCCCCCGAGTACTCGATATTCCTCGTGGCGGAGTTAAGCAACCCCTTCCTTTCACGATTGTAATAATATTAAATAATAATAAGTCTAATAATTACAAACTTCAACCTAAGATTGTTGTTTGATTAAATTATTCAATGCTTTTTATGTTTATGTCTAAATAAGCAGCAGTAAAATAGTTAACTGAATTGGAATTTATTGGTAGGGTGTAGTGCGAGTTCTAATTTCATTTCAAATTTTTATTACTGGGCAATTTCTCTACACGAAAGAACGATAATATTTCAACAACATTTGTAATGAATGTCTGAATTTTGTGGTTAAAACATCATAAAATAAATTAATCTATTTTGAAAGAATAGCGGATAATCTTATAAATAAGTTTGGGCGGGTTTACACAAGTGCCATTAAGCAGACTGCTGAAGTGGCTTTGATATGGACTTAGGAGTGTGAGTAGTGTTGAATGGTTTGACGACGATTGTACGACGTTAACACAACTGCAAAACTAAACCTATAAACAATCAAACGAACTCACTTGTCTAAATCAAAGAAAATAAATTGCATAAGGAGAAGAAAGAAAGGGAAGGTAAACAAATGACAATGAAAACTGGCGGATATTTCTGCTTGAAGACGTCGAGACCCATTAGTGAGCTGTGCCTCCATTGATAATTATAATGATGATTCCTATTTCGTCTCAATTATCAGAAAATGTAAATTTATTTGAGCTTTTTCTTTTTGGTATCATTTTTTGTTCGAGGGTTGTTCGGTTTTATGTGCAATATTAAATTTTCTCGTTTATCTGCAGAAATGATTTCAAATTTTTTTTAAATTTAATTTTAAAAGTTTATAATATTTTTTTCTGGGCCGATATGGTTAGATATTTTGATGATTTGAAATTGAACGAGGCCAGTAGATGAACCGGAGGATGTATATGTACAAATAGTTAAAAGTAAAATATAAAGCCTTTAACGACCGAATCGATCCTGAAACTAATGAACGGAAGGGAGGAAAACCAAAAACAACCTGATAAATAAATAATTGCCAGTAAACCACACTTTGAAACTTTGAAATCATGGGTGGAGAAAAGTTGAGCTCATAAAACTTTTAGGGGGCTGTGGGCGTGCCTCATCGTTCTCTTTGTGAACCTAATCCCATTTCCGAAAACAAACCGCTATTTTCTTTAAATTAACAACGTTTGCCCCTTTTGGTTTCCGAAGGAGAAGTGAGAGAAACAAAGAGAAACCAAGTCAGTCCTTCAAGATCCTGATTGCATGGGGTGCGAGACGATTTTCTTGTACAATCAAATTAGTGACAGTGTTGAATTTTTGGCGAGTTTTTACCTTGTCCGTTAATCTCCTAAATTCAAGTTTATGACAAAACTTCTTATAATAAATGAGGATGTGTTTTTCCCAAATGAATTAAAGGAAAAACACTTTTCTTTTTTATCGTCTGAAAATTATTAACTTTTTTCAGTTTCTCGTTCTTGAAAAAAAAATTAAAAATTAAACGTCTTTAATATTGGTTCACTGGCAAGGAGTAGATTAAAAATTGACAATTTGCCATATTCAGATATTTTCCCCATTTCTAAAGGTAATATTTGATTCATAAAAATTTGTAAGCAAAAAACTTTCAAGCTTGTGAGTTGAATTAGTGGTTTTCTGCCTTTTTCTTTTTAGAAAACCATATTGCCATGGGTCTTTTTGTATTATTGTGTTGATTATATAAATAATTGAAACTGACCAGTAGCTGTTGTACTTCGTCCTATGTCCTTTCATACAGTGTAGATTTTATTACCAAATTTTTTAACATTCTGGGTAAATTCCCGTTTTAATTATTGGGCGGATGTACTGAAAGATGATTGTGGATAGGTTGGCATGGTTTTTTATGTCCACAACTATGATACTATCAACTCCTTTAGGTTTTTTGGGCTCAATGCCACTTGTTCTCATTAACCCTGGAGCTTGCTAAAGGTATGTCGAATCCGTTAGCGATTGAGGATTTGGGCTAAATAGAACTTATGAGGGGTTTTTAGTAAACAAGTATCATTCGTTGCCGGCTTCATTAAGGGATGATGAAATCAATAGATGGACCGTCTGGCTGACGAATGGTCATCACTCCATTTATAACTTATTTATGATATACCGGCTGATGTTTTTTACTTCACCGATCGCGTTTATTTTTAAATTTCTCGTATTATATTTATCGAAGTTATGTTAAGTAATTTTATTCAAATTAAGACAGACTTAAGTATATTTTATAGAAACGGAAAGCACAGTGGCGATAATAATGCTGATTAAATTCGCTAGTTTTAGCGGTCCGCTTGACCAATTAATATAATTCAATTAATTAAGGTTTTTAGTTGAGAAAAAAGTCAGTGTCCCGAGCGGGATTCGAACCGACGATCTTCGGCTAGATACGCCGCTGCCACTACTATCTTTATCTACCACTTCAGCTATCTTTACTTCGATCCACTCGGACACCAAGCTCACGTTAGCTCAAGTGGTAGAGCAGCGGCGTATCTAGCCGAAGATCTTGGGTTCGAATCCCGCTCGTGACACCGACATTTTTATCTCTACTAAAAACCTTAATTGATTGAAATAATGCTAATTACAAAAGATTTAGACGAAAAACTTAGTTGGGGATTGTTTGTGGGCTTTTATTTTTTATTTATTTATTTTATTTTTGTATGACTTTATTTACTGACTTCTCTTTTGGATTTGGTTTGATAAAGGTCAGCTGGGGTGCTTTCAAACGACGACTGGGAATGTATTTCCAATGCGATATGGATGTTGTTTTATGCATTAGCAAATGTGTGTAAATCATTAAAACGTAAGTCAAAAGGCAAAAACCTGCCAGTGCTCCTCGACCTCATTTCATATGTGTTGGGAAACTGGCAAAAAAATAATTTCTATCGTTTGTAGCAATAAAATACATTCCGAATAACCTCCCCCTTTCGTGACATCCCATGATTACGATTTTCTATTATGTGAAAAAAAAATTTATCAACCCTTGAATGTGGTAACAGTGAGAGGAGAGTTTAGCGGTTTTTTTTTTTTTTTTTTTTTAAGCATGGGAAAGAGGACTTTTTCCTGCCTAAAAACGTTTTTCCACGCCCGTGATAAACTTCCTGTTTCTCGTTTAACCTTTTTTAATACGTATCGACCAAAAAAAAAAGAAAAAAAATGGGGAACTGCATACATTATAAAATAGGGTATAGCACTTCATGAAATTTTTCCTTGTGTTCTCTGCTAGCCATCTGCGAATTGTAATAAGAATGTAAATTTCGTTCGTTTACATAACAATGATAAAAGACATTACCTTCGCCAGATTTATTGGGCTTGCACCTATCTGAAACGAGCTTGTTCCCTATGATGATCCCCATGATAAATAATATGTATTTCTCTCAGATTAGCGCCGTACCGTTGAAACTTTTAATGAGCCTTTACCGTTTAATTGCAATATTATTATTGTTATCTCATTTCAAAATCTTAACTATTTTATGTCTACAGTAGTTGTAATGCGCAAAAGTGAAAATGAAACACTTTTAAGAGTTTATTCACAAACAAGACTATTCAATCACATTATCATTTATTGACATCCTTTTGAATGCGCCTGCCTTGATTAATTAATTTTTAACATGTTTATGCAACAAAAATTAATTCCAACATAATTGTTATAGACATAATTAACAAGCTCATTTTCGTTTTAATGGTCAATTGATCAAGTTTCTTCTTTCAATTAATTATTCTTTTTTTTATGTAAGGTCTTGGTTGAGATAAAAAGTCAGTGTCACGAGCGGGATTCGAACCCACGACCTTCGGCTCAATATGCTGCTGCTCTATCACTTGTGCTATCGTGAATTGGATCTCTCGGACACCAACTCTCCATCTCAACCTACAACCGTTCGAATTTTCCCTCTTTTTTGCCATTTTCAAATGTCGTGTAATAAGGATTCGATCCTCGGCGTCATATGAAGTGGCCACGGGGGGCTGTTAGTGAAGTGATACTTCTTTTTTTTATTAAATATTAATTCATTTACGTTTTAGCGGTCAATTGACCAAGTTATTTCTTTCAATTAATTATTCTTTCTATGTAAGGTCTTGGTAGAGATAAAAACGTCAGTGTCACGAGCAGGATTATTGTTAGCCTTTGATATACATAAAATATAAATACTTATAAATATAAAATATACGTATATTTAATTTCTAACGTACATACACAGTATAAGTAAGTCCCTCGTGCTTAGGAAAATAGAGTTTATTGAACTTGCCACAAAACACGAAATTTGAAACGATTTTTAGTCGTGGAACCAACAGTAAGTAATACTGATGTTAATTTCACTTTCACAAACATTGTAAAATTGTTTGTATTAAAAATAATATAAAGAAAAGAAAGCAGGCACATTGGAAATAGGTAATATGCTTGAAAATAAGGTTAAAAATAATAGGCTTAATAACCGTAGTGTATGCAATAAATGTATGAAAATGTTGGAAAATCATATAAAAAGTTCTCTTTGTCGCATTATCCCAGAAACAAATTGAACATAACAAATTTGAAAATCAATCTCTCAACAGGTGAAAAGCAGAATTCCGTCCAAAATCGTGTGACGTTCATGCATTAACAATTTGATTGGCACTGTACCTAATGTGTTGAAGCTGCAACAGACCAAAACAATTGCAGTTTGAGCCAAGATGTGGCTGAAGCATTCCATCGCTTCCTCTTTGTTAATCCCCTGTAAAAGAAAAAAAAAGAAATCAACGTCTTGTAAGGAAATCCAGTATTAGCAAAATCTAAAAATTGATAAAGATGGGATTTATTAACGCATATTATCGGCTTAAATGGATTATTAATAATTCAACGGAGTCTGTTTCACGTAGTGTTGTATCGTTGAGCCGTAGCCAGTTGAAAATCGGCGATAAAGATGTGAAGGGTGTGCTAGCAAGCGGTTAAAAAGGGTTTTTTATCTTCTGCCCTAGATTTTGTTACGAGAGTGCCTGTAGTTTACGATTATACCTCATAATTCGCCGAGTGAAGGAAGAAGACGAACACCACACCTATAACCCCATGCCTACCTTTTAGAACTGACACCGAGCCATTACTTTAAATCTCTATACCTTTTCTGCATATTTTAGTGTAAACAGTATTGTAAAAATAAAAATATGGCCAACTGGTTTATTTTTACGGCAGTAAATTGCATAATAGAACAAATTTAATATAGTATGGAGTAAAGAGTAATTGTAGTAATACTCTATACTAATATCATAAAAAGAGTAAGTTAAGAAATTTACTTCAATTTGTTTAGGCGCGTATCTTATGTTCGTAGGAATGACATAGACATAGTTTTATGTGTTAAAGATATAAAAAAATTTATGTTACTGTGCATGTATCACCTCAGTTGATTCGATGCTTCATTCTCTTTATATCCCAGAACGAGTGGAACTACCCAAACGTGTCTGGCGAAGTAAAACAATTAGGATTATCTCCAAATTAATCAAAAACGATCAAGATTCATATTCCATTAACCCGCAGATCGCAACAAGAAATTTCAAGGATTAAAGGATTTGGTAAACTAACACCCAAACCCTGCACTGATTGTTGGTGGGTTTGATTCGGTGCCTTGCATATATCCTGTAAGTGTAAGATTATCAAAACGCACAGGTGGACGAGTTAATCGGGAACAATGTGTATATTCATTACCTCGCAGATCTAAACAACAAATTTCATATTTAATAAAATGGTTTAAACATTTTGACTAAGTAAAATAACACAAAACCCAGGATTAATGGTTTGAGGCGGTGGGTTTGTTTTGTTGCCTCTCCTTGTTTATATCTCTAGAAGAGTCAAATAGCCTAAACACACCTGAAAATCAAAACTGTGAAGATAAGCGGGCCAAATTAATCGGAAACTCCTAAGCATATTCATCAAATCGCAAGTCAGAAATCTCATGTTTAATCAATATGTTAAAAAAAAGGATCTCAGTTAAATAAAATTGCATCCAAATATACATGATGATGGCTTTGATTAGGTGTCTCTCCTTTCATAAATCCCTTATATACGCGTCTGACGAAACAAAACTGCTAGAATTCGCACCAAATTAATTCCTGTTCCA
Source organism: Cimex lectularius (assembly GCF_000648675.2). Taxonomy (NCBI): domain Eukaryota; kingdom Metazoa; phylum Arthropoda; class Insecta; order Hemiptera; family Cimicidae; genus Cimex; species Cimex lectularius. The sequence goes on along the minus strand of NW_019392893.1, from coordinate 1,539,976 downwards.
TCAAACCGCAGATATCAAAAAGAAATTTCAATTATTAGGTGAACTAACATTAAAACATAAACCCTACACTGATGGTGGTGGGTTTGATTCGGTGCCTCTCCCCGCTTATATCCTTTGAAGTGAAAAATTGCCAAAACGCACCTAACAAACCAAACGATCTATCATAGGCGGACCAAATTAATCGGAAACTCCACCGCATATTCATTATCTCGAAGATCATTCAAACCCGACATACTTATAATAATAACAAAATTATCGGCACCCCGAGGGTTGCTGCACACTCATACCCCTGAAGAAGGCAAACTACCCTAACTAACGGCGAGGATAAGCGGACCAAACACCTCACAGATCTAAAAAAAGAAAATCTCACTAGAAAAATAAGTGCATGAAAAAGCGAGAATTTATAGAGGTTATCATGAATACGACAATTTTTGTAAAATCGAATGCTTAAAAAATGAATTAGCGAAATTTCAATTAGATGTACAAATAGCGTTGAATAATTTGGTTCAACATTTGGAAATTGAGTACAATTAGAAATTAAACCAATAAATAATAAAATTATATTCCGTTTGACCTGTCTGGTTAGGAACCGTACAACCCACGGGACAATTGCTTTGTTAATTCAACTGCAATATGCGTTTCGAGAAACGCACATCAAAGAGGTTTTAAAAAAAGGCTAAATACGGTATTTAAATCATTCCTTTCCCTGATATTGCATAACTCCGTGAAACCCCTTTCGATATGATGTTAAACGCTGTTGAAAACTTTGTTTTTTTTATTCCTTAAACAGTCCGAACTGGCAGTGTTAGAAAATTAACTAAGCTAAACTTTAAAGTTATTGTCTTTGGGATTAACATTTTTGTTTTTTATCCGGGAGGCTATAGTGGATGAAATTAATTAACTTTAGCCTCGACTTGAAATATATAGCCCGTCGTCGGGTGTAATACCGTCTGGAAAAACGCTATTTATAGAAACTAGAACGCACGCAGTATAGGAATAATTTTTATAATTTTTCCCCGTGGGAAAATAGAATTTACGCCGTTTGTATAAATATAACTTGAGCTTATCGTAAAAAATCGGACTTCGGAGTCCTGCACTTTTGCGTGACTGGTGTTTGTTATATTTGCATCTTCGTGAACCAGCTGCTGCAATCAATTTCCGTACGACCTCAAAGCCCCCGCCCTCGTCCCAAATAATAAATAACAATATTTTTATTATTTGATATTGAAGCATTATTTTAAACCGTATCCCTCTTTGGGAGAACTACCACTGCGTGATGTAAAATTTAGGAGACTTTCCGCTCTTAACTTCTTCCTTTAAGCCTGGACTAAAAAGGCCTCCCGAACATACGGAAAGTATGGAAATATTTTTTTGGTCGCTCATTTACATAATCTAATAGGTCTCCCCCTGGCAGTTTACACTTTTTGAAAGGTCATTCATGAATAATTAAATAATTATTGGTACAAGGAGTAACCAGCTTGAAGTTCAGAGTAATGCTTAAATCTAATGAATAACATCATTAAAACTTTTAAACTAATCACGTACTCTGTCGACTGAAGATTAGTTGACTCCCTTGAGGATCTAAATACTGCTATTTTTTACCGGTTCGTTTAGAGTTTGCGACCAGCTGTTATAGAAGAGGTTGGATCAGTGGAACTAGTGTAAGTAGGAGTTAAAATTTCCTCGCTCTGTCATTGAGTGATGCATTTGGTTGGAACTATGATGCTCTGGTTCGATCTTCAATGCCGAAACATCTTGCTTTCCTTCTCTCGGAACTCTTTCCTTCCGACTGTGTGGACCGTCCAGAAAATGGTTCCTATGCCAATATACATAACAGGAGCATTCAAGTTGACTAATTAGTTGGTTATTTTCCAACTGGGAAGAAAAATTTGGACAATTTTCTGAGTGGTTGCTATTCACATATACGTTTAAAAGAAGCGGCCCCAGGACACTCCCTTGTGGAACTCCGAGTCTACTTTGAAAGTGATTAAATGTTTTCCATTCTCGCTAAGCCGTGGCGTAAGGATGTAAGTTTTTCGTCTGTATGCTTCAGTTCAGATCGTCAGTTCTTAACTCAACGACTAACTAAACTGAACATAGCCAAATTTCATATTTTTCTAGGATGAGAAGACTACGCCAACAGAGTTCCTCAAATACATACGGGGTAGTGGATGGAGAACGGTGTTGTATCACTCTTAACCTCTCTCGTTCCCACGACCCCTTGCTTACTCATGGTGGCCTCTGTTAAGGCCTTTTCGGAGACCGAACAAAAAGAGGATCGCAATTTAGCGAATATAGATCGGGGCGGATGGACTTCTGGGGTGGAGCTGGCGCAAGTATGAACATTGTTTAACCCGAAGATGTGTACAGGGCGGGCACAAAATTTCTGAATTTTCCCTCGAGGCGGAGTGGTTATCATTTTCGATTCTATCATCCACCCAGAGGAGTACAATACTTAGAAATAACGGTGCCCAAGAGTGGTACATTATGCATATGGTGCGGGACGCAATCAGAAAAGGTGAGCCTGGTGTTCTCGGGCATTCCTTTTTTCATTACTGGTCCTACGGCATATTTCCTTCAGACCTCTCCTAATCCTTGAATGCAAGGGTAGTTCCAAGCATAACATGTAGCCAGAGAGCTTAGCAAACGCTCTGAAGCACAAACTGTATTCGTGTGTCCCTGTGCGCATGATCTCCGTAAGCACTCTTCATGTGCATATGGAAGATCAGACGAAAGGAGAGCAATGATGCGAATACTACACCTAGAGAGTCCCTCGAATGCGTACAGAGTCAGCAGACGGATAGAGGGCGCTTGGTCAGTGGCACAAAAGGGTTAGGGTACCACATCCTTCATGCAAAAAGGGGGAAGTTGCATAACCAACTGAACTACGGGTAGCGCAAGAGTGCTTCACGTTTCACTCCCGGTGGGATTGAAATCGTAGTGGCCAAAAAGGCGGCCTCTGGCGGGTAATCATAGAAGAGCCCGTTGTTCGGTGGTGCCTTTATAGGCTTAATTTACCGAAGGCATTGTTCTTCAAGGGGGGGGGGTAGAAATTCCACTATAACCATAACCGCGACCGAGGCTTTGTTCCGACGATGGTGAGGCCCCTATATTGAAGAAGATAGAGTTTCCTTCTCTATCTAGATACTGTAGCACGGTTAATCAGCTGAAACATTTCAGCACTAAGTAAACAGTTTTCCACTTGCTATGCGGCACACGGTCGGGTGCATAGATGACCCACCCCTTCGGAAGGGGCAAGCGAGAGAACTCACTTTAGTCAGTGGATTCTGCACCAAACCTCACAGGATTAACATTGAACCTCTTGTGAACGGACGTGTGTCGCTCTTGAGAATCTAAACGTGTGATAAGGCATGTGCCAGGTGCGCACGTTAAAGAACCACTTGTCCTTCTGGTCACATTGTGACCACAAATGGGAAACATATTTCAAATTTTCCATCAGTTTTGTCAGTTCCTTGATGTTCTTGGTGATGTTAGTTATGGGTCACAAAACGTTAGCATTTTGCCTTTTTGTACCTGCTTCATCTCTGACGAAGAAAATGAAAAGCCCCATAAAATAAAAGATAATATACCGAGGAATGGTTGGCGAGAGGAGTATACAGTGATGTAAATCTGGTTGAAGAGATGCCTACCACAGAATAAGTCTGTTTTTAATAAATTAATGAAGTCTTCCCGTTTCCTAAGTGGCAATCGCTGAATTTTGCATGTTATTTATCCGGAGAGATATCCTAGGGCTCATTACCGGATAGATCAATGCAGTTAATGGACACATGGACAATGTGTGAGCGTGTGTCGAGTCTTTTAAAAATCCTTAGCACTGCCAAAGTGGATACTGTTTAGTAATGTGTGAATGACACTGTCTTTAATTACGCATTCGGGGTACAGTGCTGTGGGACAGATGCAGGAAGAAATTAAAATTTCTGTCGGGCTATTTGGGTATGTAGAAATTTAATTGTATCCACGATAATCTGGCTGTATCCTCAAGGCCGCGGAGGAATTTTTAGATTAGTATGGAATCCCGTCTTTCTTGCTATGGGTTGTCGATCAAACATGTAAGAAAGTCTTGGATTTGGTATTGAGGCGCATCGAAGTTAACCAATGTTGGTTCGGGTCCAATTTTAGTTGTCGAGTTGCAATTTTACTTTGAATGGCAATGTGGATTAGTGGAGCGGAAGCGAGGACTTGGAAGGCGTGTTACGGGCTATCCTATAGCCTTTTGCCGTTCTCAAGAGTGCTACTCTTTGACTCCTCTGTACGTTCCAACGGGCTTTATGTTAAATTGAAGCGTTTCACATTCAGCAGTTCGACTTTATTCAGAAATCCTTCTGTACAACAAGCATAACGTTTAAAATAGAGTACTGAGCCAATTTCAAAATTTGTACCTATTGAGAAAGAAATAAATCCGCATTGAAACGGCGAACAAATCGAAAGCAATTTGTTCAACAAACAATCCATCACCTCGAATGAGTAAATGCCTACCGACGTTTTGAAAACGGGGATCAAAGTTTGTGGCGTTATTAGGAACACATGTTGAATGGTTGTTTCTCGCCAACTCTGCGGGGCTTTGCTCACGTATAGCGATTAAACCAATTCAAAAAATGAATGAATCAATTAAAGAAAGTAATTATTAATTGTTTAATTCATTTATTTGTTTAAAACTGCACTTTAAATGTGCAAAAAGCCAAAAGATTGAAATAGTTATTATATTGTTACACACAAGGTTGTATCCACGGACAAACACAAAAGGGCATGCAAGGCATTAACGGCGTCCTTCTCGTGATGGGTGCCATTAGTTCACCAACAGGGGTGGAGATCTCTTGACAACTCTCCTTTGCCGATGTTAGGCAACTAAGTTGTCGCTTTAGTCTCCGACGATGATTGGGCGGGTGATAATTCGCGGATTTGAGTGCGTAGCGGTTCCGTACAGTTCAAGTCCATGTGTCCATATGGGGCCTAGCAGGATAGTATATAGTATTTTTTGTTTGTTACTGTAAGTTTGGATCGCTTGTCAAGTAGTCTTTTTAGCAGTCTAAATGTAGCATGTAAATTTTTACGTTTGAGTCTCGTATGGGGATGTAAGTCGTTTGCAGAGGTAAAGTTCATCGTCGTGGTTCGCAACGCGGATGGGAAGATTATTGAAATATAAAGGAGGGAGAGTTTTTTGTTAAGATTTTATTATCAGGAATAGAGTAGATAATAGGATGCCCTCGAGCTAAAACAGTCTCCTGGACATATCTCTGGCATTTGATATGGTATGGCATCCTACCATCTACTCTATTCCTGATACTAAAATCTTATCTTACAAACCTCACTTCCACTGTCCAAAGTGTTTCTGTTCTTTCTCCTCTATTTACCCGATTCTTGCTGGTGTTCCACAGGGAAGCGTTCTCCCTCCTCTCCTCTACACAATCCACACGGCTGATCTACGCACTCACCCTAACAATGAAAATTTTACCTTTGCCGATAACACGTCAATTCTCACCTCCGATAAAGACCCCGATACAGCTTCATGTAATTACATCATTGACAACGTGAGGTATAAATGAGTCGCTAGCATTTTAGGATATCGACATAGTATACATTTAAAAAGAGAGAGTCAGTAACAGATGGAGACACTCAAATAGCTTCAGTTTAAAACAAATTTCTGTCAAAGAACAGAAAAAGAAGGAAACACGCTTATTGCCGGCGATGTCCTTACCTGTTTGTTGGCACATAAATTTTCCACTTTATACACTGACAGGCAAAAAATTCCACCCACTTGTAATATAAATTGATTTGTATAATTTTTATATATTAATCAAGGTTTCAAGTTTTTTAACGTTTAATAATTGAGTCTTTGTTTTACAAAAACTATTTAAAAAATTGTAAATTGCTAAGGAAACAAAAAGTAAAAAAAAAAATACCGACGGATAAAATTTGTTTTAAATTTTAATTATCATTTCAATATCACGTATTTTCTCCTCTTGCCTTAATTACATCTCGAAGACGCCTTGGCAGACTTTTCTACCAGTCTGGAAATGTCTCTTTGCTAGATGTTAACCTATTTTTCAAGAGTCCTTTCAAGATCGTGGAGTTATCAGGAAGTGATGGACGTGCTCTTAGTCGTTTTTTGAGGTTATCCCATAAATGTTTGATGGGGTTCAAGTTTGGAAAACGGGTTGGCCAGGCTGTGACCGTGATGTTCTGCTGTTCAAGGAGCGTTTGTACTGTGCGAACGACATATGGACGGTCATTACTGTGCATTAGAATAGGATTGTTGCTGGTTTAATCGACGATAGGCAATGTATGATAGGCAATGTATTTCATCCACATAGTGAGTGGCCGTTGAAATTCCCGCCCACACCATCACTGTGCTACGTTGAAAAGGTTGTCTCTGGGAAAAATTCCAGGTTTCATACCTTTCATTTTCTCTTCTCCCATTCTCCATTCTCGCCCATCTGGAGATCGTAGAGCAAATCTTACACTCATCTGTAAAAAGTTCAGCAGACGAATAGTCCAAAGACCAATGGCTGTGTTCTCGAGCAAATGCGAGCCGTGCAACTCTGCGTGTTCTGGTCAATTCTGGTGATCTTGCGGTGCGAAAATCCATCCGCCCATACTGATTTAATCTTCTTAGAACATTGCATTCAGAAATTTGGACACCTCGAACTTACTGGAGCTGATGAATCGCTTGAGCAACAGTAAGGTGACGGTTTCGCCAAATTCTCAAAGTCAAAGTCAAATTCAGCCTTCTATGGTAGGACCCAGTTCCTCGAAAACGTCTAAAGGCGTCTCGTAGAGAACTCTGATGGCAATAGCGGCATACCTGATGGAACGTCCATCATCAATAAGTTCCACACCACGCGCACCATCCGCTGCATAAGTGGCATTTTTAAGTTTAAAAATTGTAATTAAGAATACAAAGATAAAACAATTTATTGTTTCTGATAACAAATAAGACTGAATAAAATTTCCATAAAAAGTTAACATTGAAAAATCCTTTCTTCTTGTTTTGGATTAAGGATTAAGTGTGTTTACCTCTAATTGATATTCAATTTAAAACAAAGCATAAACAAATATTTATTGGTAAAAAAATGAGACAAATTAAGGGTAGAATTTTCTTTTATCGAGAAAATGAAAAAACATATGTAAAATATTAAAATATAATATACAAAATATAGTCTATAATATATAAAATATAATTATATATAATACATAACTATATTGTNTATATATATATACACCGGAAGATAATACACAACCTGACGGCCTTTCTTTCATGAATTGATAAAAGGGACTCGACTAAGTAGAAGTCACCCAGACTCCCACTGATGAAGGCGAAAAGCCGGAACTGGACTGACAGACCAAACAGCGAGGATAGATGCAATGTGATCGAAAAGTATCACATTGTAAATAAAATGTTTTAACAATAAAAAATTGCATTGCAGTCGCACTCTACCGAGATTGATTTTGTAGAATTTTATTAATACAGGAGATGGATCATTCTTGACAGCATATAATAACTGCTAAATAAAATGTGGTAGATTTCATAAATTTATGATCGTCAGATCTATTAAGAAAAAGAATTATGACTTTATTATTGATACTAGCGTGAATAATATATTAGACGTTGTACAATTTTATGGTCCATGCATTTTGCATGGCCCAATCCACTCAAACAAATGGAAACTGCTTCAGTATAGCATGGGAGCGAGTTTTTATACTTGATTCTCGGAATAATCCCAAATAACAGCGCCCGCCGTACTAAATAAAGTCTAACAGTACGAATGTTACAATACGATTTGCATTTATTCGTCTGAAATTCAATCCGTCCGCTACAGAATATCTCCCGGCGTTGAACTGAACGTGAGCAGGCGAGAGATTCAATTGTGTCTTGCTCTGTTATATAGCGTTAATTGATGGATCATGAACACAATGTAAACAATGCGTTAAGTGCCATTTCTGCCATTAGGGCTTTACAAACCCTGTTGCCCGATATAATCCGGCGAACGTCAAAATTGATTTGTAATTCCGGCCCCTCCACAACATTGGCCGAACAAAAATAAATAGCAGGAGAAAAAATTACGAAAAAGAACAGCCACTTTTATTTATTTTGTATTTAAAATGTACCATTTTAAGAAATCGGTGAACCAACAGTTTTACCCTCCCCAAAAAAAAAATCATAAACCTTTTTTTGTTATTTTACATTATCTGATATCCAGAAAGCTCAAAGAACATGTGAGGTCATTTACATGGCATATATCGGACTGCCTGAGTGCACTGGGAAATAAGGATCAGAGTTTTGTCTTTGCCTCTTGTCTACCTCTCAGGAAACACATGCAGGAAGGATAACGAAGAGACTCATCAACCGGCCATGAAGGGTTCTCAGCATCACCAGGACCAGAACTCTTCTGTAAAATTTCAGACTGCTTTACGAAAAAAAAGAAGCAGAATGAACCAAGTTGAAAACTCATGCTTGGCGGCAACTTGACAACAACCGAAGCAGGCAAGCAGACTTTATCAAAAATCTTTCGCGTAAAAACCTGCTTCAGCAATGTTGGTTCTGTACTCCACGGGCTGCCCCATGCTTTCATCCTTAATGAAGATGACGAAATGCGAAACACGTCTGCCAGATCAAAACAGTGAATCTAGACAGATCCAAATGTAAAATAACAATCAAAAGGTTATAAATTATGCTAACGACCAAGTTAAACACCAATACCTGGTAAACCAACACCCAGGACAAAAACATTTAGGTATATTTCGTGATAAAAGTCTCGCTTATACTTACTAAAGGCCTTCTGCACCAAAGCCGAAAAAATTGCATCATTCGAGATCTGTTAACTGGACTTTGCTGAATCAATAGTCATGTGGAAATATTGGGAGTGGAAAAAATAGGCTATGTAGATTCTGATATTTCCACATTTCAGCCTTACGCACTGTTGATGGCGAAACGTGTTTGATAAACAAATGACCTTTTGATAAACAAAAGGTTATAAAATAGTCTGATTTTAACGACCCAGGTAAAACGTTACCCCAGGACAAAGACAAGTAAGTAGAATACGTCAAGAAATTTTCCCTTATACTTACTAAAGCCCTCTGCAGCAAAGTCAGATAAACTTGCAATCATCGCAGATCGGTGATTTGGACATTGCCGACTAGTCACGCGCAAATACCGGGATGGATGATATGGCCTACGTAACTTTTGAGATTTCCACTTGAGGTCAGTGGGATGATAGACCTGTGGTTTGGTCGTTTATGGTCTTCTTGGTCTTCTTTTGGTATGTCATTTTTATAGGCGCGTTTCAGCAATTAAATGTGGAGCTTTGAGTTTGCTCTTTACAGGCTGCTTGTCCCTAATTATAACTCCGATGCAACCTAAAGTTGCAAAATGCAGAAACGCATCTCACAGAACAAACCAGCACACAGGCAGGTCAAGAAGAGGAAAGATTGAGTAGTCATGGGCAAAGAAAAGCTAAATCCAAAAAAATAGCGGCTAGCCCCAATACCAGGCCTAATTGAATGAACAGACGCGGTACAAAAAACTCTTCAGTTACCTCAAAAATAAATCATGACCGGAATCTTCAATTCAAACGATTTTATGATTTTTTTTTTAATCTATCCTATCTAGACTAGGGGTATTTGAAGTTATATTTTAACATAATCTGCATATATTTTATATTTTTATTTCATATTTGAACATATGAAGAATTTTTACATTTTTAATTTTATTTCATATTTTACATTTTGACATACATTTAAAGTACTGTTAATGATCCCCAGTACTTTCGAAAACTTATTTCACAAAACATATTTTTCATATAATCTTTAGTGTAATTGTTATTTCATTGTTTTTTTGTTAAATCTTTTTTTAAGGCGTTTAGTCAGCCTCTGAGGGCCGATAGGGAACTCGATATTCCGCCGTCAGATACAATAAATAATTTATCACCCGTGTATGCTGAAATATTTCGCCTAGGAAAAATTTGAAACTTTCCCCGTCATTTTTGACTATTGAAGGCTTGCAAATAACTCTGTGTTTTGGAAAAATTTCCTTCCATTTTTATGCCTGTTTTATTATATATAATAATTATCTCTCGTTTTACAAAAGGTTTTTCAAAAAACAAAAGAAAGAATTCGTTGGTGAAAACACCAAAAAAATACACTTTTGCAGAAGACCCCTATCAACCCTTAATTGTCACTGATTAATTATTAGTAATTCTATAATAGTTTGTATAAACTTGACCTCTTAAAGAATATATAAACGAATAGGAAATAGATAATGAAATCTGTTCGTATGTCACTCCATCACCTGGCTTCCATTATTCATAAAAATATTTATAGTACTTTCGGTACTTACATTCTTTTTTATAGCAAAATATATGCAAAGGAATGCAATTTAGGTAAATATAAATGTAAATATGTAAAATAAATATATTTGTATGTATTGGGTTGTGTGGAAAATAATCCAGGTTTTCAAGTTTTCTTTCAATAATACCTCTATACGATAATCTGTTTACATTTGATGGATTATTCTTTTGCACGAATTAAACACTTTTTAATCCACTTCCAAACAAAATGTCAATGCCATATTTTTGAGAAATTCGTTTAACGAGTTTAAACTCTGTCGGAGACTTTCTGTCTGTAAACGACCAGAAACATAAATGACGTTTGGGGAGATACAGTGTGAATCAAAGCACCCCGTTCAAAGATGGGTTAAAAAATTTCGAGACTTTAGCCTCGAAGACAAAGAAAGATGTGGAAGGATTTCTCACCAAATTGATTATGTTCTGCGAACTTTGGTCGAAGAAAATCCCACAAATGTTCGAGAACTTAGAAACATCGGTTCAGTTAGCAAAAGGACAGTGTCTGACCATCTTAAGGCAATTGGAAAGGTAAAAATCCTTGAATGTTGGGTTCCTCATAATACACGAATATCAGGCTTGTACAAATTACTAAAATGAGAAGATTTAATGATGGACATGTATGAGGAAAATATGTGATCACAACATTTTTCTGTTTAATGTTACACAAAAACAACAATACGAATAAACAATTATTTTATTAGAACCAAAACTAGTTTATTTTTATATCGAAATTTGTATTATTATGGAATCTAGGTGTTGAGAATAATAAATGATAATATAAAAATCGAGAAGTAGGGAGAATAAATGGGCAAGGGATTTGGAATAGATGGATATGGGCGGGTCCAGGTGTAGCTAGCTGGATCACTTATTGGAAATGTCACGTGTTAACCCAACTGGGTAACAACACGGCCAAATCCACAGTTTGAAGCCGGGATATTTGGCTTTCGCTCTCCACATTCCCGTCTAACTTTTCCAACTGTTGTTTTCTGATCAGAAAAAAAGTTTTTTTTTGACAATTTCTATTTCCGACTATCAGCGTTGTTTAGACCGATTTATGTCCGAGTTGTGTACAAAATGTTAACAATCGGATATCAAAGCTTCTCGTCGATTCAGCAACGTTTAACACTCTTTCCACCTTTTGTAATCATATCAATTAATACTTGAAGTAATGAATTGCCAATTAGTGATATTAAACAATAACAAATAAGAATAATTCTCTTTGTACTAAAACTGATGGATGTATAATGAAGTTAGGATCTTGAAAAAGCCATTGAAAAATATAATGTTGTTTGTTTTTATCGAATTTTTCATTCATCGAACTTCTAAACTTCCACTCAACAAGTGCTGTTTTCAAGTGATTCATCTGGACCCATTGAATTTCCTTTTTTATTGAAGACTCCGTGGAAAAGTTTGTTAATTGTGAATCATAAATTAATTCTGAGTAATAAATCATAAACAATATATTGAAGAGGAGAAGAGAATGAATTCAAAATGAGTATTCAATAATCTGGCCAGGTAAAGGTACAAAAACATTGTGAATTCAAAAATATAATTTCGCGATTTATTTACCATCGGTTTACGATTGCAATTGGGTCGGCTGGCAAATAATGCACAGTATTGGTTATAAAATAAAAACAATTAAATAAATGATTTTGTACAACTTTTTCTAGTTGAAATGCCTTTCATCACTTTCAATACACTTCTCAAAACCCAGAAAATAGAATTTTGAGTCATTATAATTAAGAATTTTCTAATTTTTTGATCAATACATTGTTTATGTTGTAAAACGTGCAATTTATTTCCTCACTTGTTCAGACTCCATTGTTTGCTCGTGTGACTTATTGCAATTTATTAATAAAATATTTGGTAGTAGTTGTTTTTTAATTTAACTTTTTAATTTAATGTGTGATGTTTAGTGCCCGTTACTTGATAATTATTTATGGGCATCTCAATAAAGATCGAAACGTAGGCATGATAAAGGAAATGGTTTTCTAAAAACTACGTCACACCGACCATCTCAGCATCTCACGACCTCCAAATAATCTTTTTTAATTTAACTCCATATTGATTTTATTATTCGTATAATTCGCAAACTTTTTCATAAATATCTAGTACTGAAAATTTTTATGTCCATACATCAATTTAAATCTGTTCATATGCATTGACACAATCGATTTTGGTTTGTGGAATTATCGGTTGGAATGGAACAACGAACCGTTAAATTATCGTCAGCCAGAATACACTCATTAAAAAATTTTTTAATAAAAATTGCAGATTTAGCACTAAAATTTTATATTCAGAATTTAAGGTGAAGAATTTAAATCCTATGTTTATTACATTTTCTTGTTTATATTGTTTTAAGCACAAAATCATACCTTTGAAATTATTTTCATGTTAGTAGAATAAATATTATTACCTAGAGGTAATATCTGAATTTATGATAATTTTTCATTAAAGTTTGCCCATAGATTTTTGCATAATCGTAAAATACGAATTTACATAATTGTACCAATTTTCTTAAAATTAAAACGTTAATTTCTAAAAAGATTGTCTCTCTTTGGTATGTTATTATTTTAGAATTACATCTAAAAATGTGCACTAGTTTTTATTTTATTTTTGTGCTATATTGTGTAGAAGATTTTATTTTTCTTTGAAGTGTTTGATGATGTCGAATCTAGTCAAATCGTCCCATTTATTTTTGTTTGTTTTTACACGGTTTGTTATAAAGGAAATTTTAAATAAAACTTCCATTTATAGCCAACGAGTTTTGATTTATTAAATAATTAACAGGGCTACAAAAAAAAGTGAATATTTCAACCAAGTTATGATTTTTCCTTCTTGAAGATGGGATAATAGGTCATCTCAAAAAAAACCACAACCAGTTTTTATACACAACGTTTCGGATTTATTTTAATCCTTCCTCAGTGAGTTAACGCAATGGTTAAACAGTGGTCGTCAGTCATTAATATTTATAACATTTTGTTCTAAAAAAGAGCCAGTGTGGTACATATTTAAGTCTTTCAGTCTCCGAACAAACGTTTTAATATTTTGTAATATTAAAATATATACATATTAGATATTAAAACGTTTGTTCGGAGTCTGAAAGACTTAAATATGTACCACACTGGCTCTTTTTTTAAAATAAACTGTTATAAAATATATAAAAGGATTTATTTATTTATTTGACAATGTATAGGACTTAGTAAATGGAATATTCCGTCTAAAAAAAAGCTGCAAGTTTATTCCGTAGAAATGTACCCAGTGTTTATGATCAACAATATTACAACACGAAATCATTTGTTCGTGCTTATTTAAAGAGAAGTTTTTAATGTGGTTAAAGCTAGTTTATTCGAAAGGAAGTCGTAAAAGTCCAATAATGCGCCGTCAGGTTAAAAATGGAGTATTTACTGTAAAAATGTGTATGCACAGACTCGTTAATAGGCATCATCTCAATAAAAATTGAATCACAAATTCTCTCATGGATAGAAACAATTTTCATGGATGTTCGGATTGAGAGATCCACGCTCAGATATTTAAAAGGGGCAATTCTGTTCTCGGCGGAGGGGCTTTTATGGGGTTAATATTCCCAATTTAGGTTGGAGGGCTAAAATTTCGATTAAGCCGGCAACAGAGTTGAGCATTGCGGGTCTAACGGGACCACATCAACTTCAAACATTCAATTAAACCGAGAGCACAATAGAACAATTTCCATGCCGGCCCACATAAATTCCCATTCTTAGACCATAGGTCCTCGTTTTTTCTCCTAAAGTACGTCCGATTAAAAGGAAATATTTACTCATCGATTCGGTCGATCCGTGATGAACTGACGCTCCGATGGCGTCTTAATTTCTTCCAAACGAGAGAGAAAACACATCGATGGTTGACAACAAATAAACCCACATGCGACACGGAACAATAGCAGTAAAACACAACGAGAATGACAAGTTATTGATCCAAATAGCTTTAAATTTTAATTATCATGATCATTTGCCGTCATGGCAAACATGGCAACAAAATATGACACATGCTTACGTTATATTTCATCATGTATAACAATCAATTCCGTTCAAATGATAATCCAGCTTTCCCTGAGGGCAGGCGCATGTATTAGGCCGAAAATAAATATGCCAGATTTTCGTTTCAATAGCGCAAAAAATAACACAAAACACAACACTGAAAATACAGAACATTTTTGGACGCTTCTAATCCGCTTTAAATTAATCAAAGCTCAGACATTGACGGTATCCGATCAGACAATTGATGTCGATCGATTTACTGTAAGCCTAGTGTTATTAAGTTCTTGGTTGATGATGATGAAAGGAGACTAGAAAGTTGGGGTTATGATTCCCAAGCACTGCAATCTTCTGGTACATTGTGCTTCCTAGTTCATTAGTTTAGTCAGTCAATTCGATACTCCATTTAATAGGTCATTGACAGTCGTTGTTATAATCCATTTTCCTGGGTTGTATCTCAGATTACGTCTACATTGAGCGGTTGTTTCATATTCTAAGATATTGGTGGCTGTTTCTTCCTCCTCATTGCACAAGGAAAAGGAGGTCATCATTAAATCTACCCCCCTAATCAAAGCTCAGATGTTGACGGTAGCTGGCCAGACGATTGATATCGACCGTTTTGCTGTTATCCTAGTCTTGTCACTAGACGTCGAGTCCGCGGCATCATCACGTGAAATCCGATTGTGGCGTTTAATACCCGCAAGACTATCTACACAAATGAAATAGACATTACAATAGTACAACTCGTTGCATTAGCATAATAAGAAAAATAACGATTTTCCAAGTCTCGAACTGAAATTCCTTCAAGCTTCTACTCTACAGACGAATTTTTTTACAATTATTTATAAATGTATTGATCATTCAAAAGTACCAATTAAATACGACGCAAATCATATAATTATTTCTTCTCCAAAAAAGATAAAGGGTTTAGATACATTTTCCTACAGTAGTGTGGTCGTTTCGGAGCCTTTTGTTTCGCTGTTTTGATATGGCAGATGCGTTTCGGCTTCTCGTCATCTTCTATGCAAGGCTTCTCGAATATAAACCCTTGATTAATATGATTATTGAGTATTACATAGTATAACTAAACCAAAAACAAATGTTTTATCAGCAGCTTGGTTCTTTCGTTCTTTTATTCTACATAAAATCGTTGTTTTTATTTGACATTGGCTTAAAAAAGGCATGACTGGCAATTACACAAATAAGACCAAATGTTGCCAAAATTTGAAACGCGGGTAACAAAGAAAAATAGCAGTGAACATCGGAAACGACAAAAAAAAAAAAATAGAGAGAGAGAGAGAGGGAGCCAGTTTCGGCTTCGATAGATTGTCCAAATGGCAAAATCTGATAGACCAAAAAAGATAACCATAGGGTCGGAAAGGAACAAACTGCAGACTAAACAGCCCGCAGTTCAAACAAAGTCGTTTTGTTCGACGAAACCTGTACACCAACAACGCAAAGATCTCACATATGAAAACAAAGTTCAATTTTAAGTTTTTTTATATGATCTATTCATGATTTAATTTTAACATTGCACAATATCAAAGTTACTGAAAGAGCCCAAGCCCCAGCGAGACAATTTTCTTATGCAATAAATAATTTGGGGGAATGTTTGGTTCAATGTAATCGAAAATTAAATAAATATATTTTCTCCGCTTGTATACAAACGTTGTAAAATCAGGCGAATGTGAGGCGAAGGCTAGATGGACTTAACCCAAAGTAGATGTGACGAAAATCAGTCACCGGCTCGGCGTGCAACCTCGCACGGCAGTGACCCACTGACGAGGCCGGGGCAAATACGTTGTGCCTCGGGGGTGAGCTGTGCCCCTTCACATTACAAAGTAGTAAATTATATAACGACGGTTTCTCCCTAAATAAAATAGCAAAAACAATGTCACCTTATCAAATAATTAACTTTTTTGACTTTTTCATAATTAGCGTTTTTGATTAAAGGAAAAAGATACATAATAATCAATAAACAGCTACGTATTTTAAAATTGGATCGAATCAGGCACAGTCACTCAACACCAACCAACAAAAAGTCACATTTCAAAGGAAAATTAACAATTTTTTTAGACATGAAACCCTACTATTCATACATAATTAAGTAAGGAAACAAGTCCAAAAGTCATGAAGCATTTGCTCAGTAGACTTCTTAGCAGTAACGCTAATTTTTACCATTACACTAACTCGAGCATTACAGCCGGCTCATGTTTTCACATTTATACAACTGAAGTAACTAAATTTGTCTAAATTTAAAATGAAACTAGTACAGTTGATCTCGACATTAATTCAACTTGTAGTTTGATAGTTAGATGTTAGATCTTGGTCTGCCGATATTTTTGTATCAGGCACTTTCGGCAATATTCTATACAAATTTTAAATCAATTTTTTAAAAATTCTCAATGTTTCGGAGACCAGTAAATCTGAGCAACAGCAAATCTGATAACACCATTAGAAAGGTGTGTAAATTTACCATTAGATATCGAAAAATAAAATTTGCCTTTTAAGCATTTCATTTTGTGTTTAATCTTGAAACAATCCAGTTTTTGTCATTTCAGCTAGAGTTTTAATGTGCATTTAAATCTGAGCAATGTCAACTATGGGCTATCCAAGTACGAGAAACTTCTTGTATACATAAGCTTGAAAACCATTTACTTTTTTCCTAGATAAAATGATCATTAGAGGAAAAATAAGGTTTGCATAAGAAAATCATGATCAAAAGGTGGCGGATGCTTTTCTATTTCTTTATTCATATTGATAATAAAATAACAAATAATTACTTTTCTAAATAAAATACCGTTTCATTTGTAAGAAATATACAAAATAAGTGGAAAAAACAAGAAGGAGAAAATCCGCCTTAATTCCCTTAATAATTGACATTTTTTTCCAATGGGTTCGAACCCGGGACCTTCACCTTACAATTATGAGTGCCGTGTTAATTAATGCCTTAACCTTTGAAGCCACCGACGCCCCCGTCAAGCTTATTATTATACGAAGAAGTTTTTATAGCCCATAGTTGACATTGCTCAGGTTTAAATGCAGATTAAAATTCAGCTGAAATGATAAAAACTGGATTGTTTCAAGATTAAAATCAAAATGAAATGCTTAAAGGAATTATTTAAAAAACTTATTGATCACTATCTAATGGGAAAAATATCCCTCTTTCTAACGGTGCTATCAGATTTGCTATACAAATAGCAATACAATACAGCGGAAAACGGTTATGACGGTTTTAACCCAAAAAAACCAACAAAAAAAACAGCGTTTTGGACAAAAGAAATTAATTTATAAATATCTCCGAAACTATTGAGAATTTGTGAAAAAATATATAGAATATTTTTTGTTGCAAATTAGCTGAAGAGTCATTTCCTTGGGTTTCGTGCATAGTTTGTGGAAAGACCCTGTATATTAATTTTTTTTTGCGATATGAAATTTGATGGTACATAGAACTGTTTCAGTAGAGTTGAAAGGAGCATACAGAAATCAATGTTATCTTTTTTAATATTTGATGTCTATCCCTCAGGCAGGAGGTCGCGAGGCCATTTTTGTTTTAGAACTTCTAGGACTGTATTCTATTAAAAATGATTGGAGATTTTGCTGTGAAAATTGAAAATCAGGCCACGTTTTGAGCATTAACTTGCGAATAAACAAGATTTTAAACGTTCTTTTAACTGGACAATTTTTTGGAACTTTTTTTGTTAACTCTATTTGCTTAAATTTCTGTTAATTTTAGAGTAGCTAGTTTGTAGCAAAATTAATTTTTTGTTTTAATTTTAATTTTATGAACCATAACGTCATATTTAATCTGCGTTTTCACTGTGTTCGATTATAGAGGGTGAAAGAAATTAACCACATCTTCCATATTTTCTTAATAAGTTTAAGTTCATCATTAGGTGAAAAGCCATTTCCGAAAGTATAACCGATTATGTAGTCATATAAAATGTATTGAAACACTACGATAATCATGCATTTTTATAGCCAAAAATATCATTTACCAATTCTTTTTTAAATTCATTGTTTAATGAAATAGGAGAACGAGTTCACAAGTTGGAAAAATTCTGCATTTTGCCCCATGACGATAAAAAAAAATTCAAGATTCTGGTGGTGGTTCTATGCAAAGAATAAGTGTATTAAGTTCCTTATGTGAAGTGAATCGTTCCAAACTAGGAAAAAATTAAATAGGTACTTTACAAATGAGGGACATGCGTTTGGGAATTGACGAGTTTTGTAAAGGGTATGACGATAATTTTGAAAATACCGAAAATACAAAAGGAAGGGAGAAGAAAAAGAGGAGATAGGATAGTGCTTTCGAAAGGCACAATTTGGACACAAGGCGAAAATTAAAAAAAGTAAAAACGAATAATAAGAAGAACCAAAATGAACAATAAGAAGAGTCATTAATATTGACTACGTTCAAAAAAGGTTTTTCTTATTGTCAGCATGCCAAAATATACATATCTAAAATGTACAAATGTCAGTCAAAATACACACCAAAAGATGGACCAGGGATGGGTTGCCAACTGAAGCCATGCTCGCAGAATGTATAAGTGTATATGTATATTGAAGAGAAATACTCCTCTCACAAAAATATAACATCACACATATGCAGATACATAGTAGACATCTGTAGCAACAACACAAACAACATACTGACAGACCTGTTATAACACAATAACATACACTTCACCGCAGAAATAGAAGTAAACAACATTAGGCGTAACAATCACACAGAAGACAAAATATAATTTGAGATATACAGAAAAACCGACAGCCAATGTCAACAAACAAAAATACATGAATGAAAGACTAAAATCAATCCAACTAACTAAAGACAAGTACGAAAACGAAATAAAAATAATACAAAACACAAAAACAAATAACACCACAAAAACAGATACTAAATGTACAACATTGACAAATAGAGGGAAAGAAACCTACAAACTAATTAACTTATTCACCAAATTAAGCATAAAAGCAGCACTAACAACCACAAACACAATAGGCAAATTACTAGGCAAAACATTGACAAGGCCGACCCACTAGAAAAAGATACACACCGAGATGCGAATGTGGAGATAAATATACGAACAGTCAGACTAAAAATAAAAGACAGATAAAAATAACATATCATTTAGGAATAAAATGACGAAAAATTAATTTACGCGATTCACCTAATAGAAAAAATCACGAACCCTGGACAATGAAAACAAGTACGAAACTACTACACAACGTATAAAAAAGAAAAAAAAATGAAATACTCGGAAATTTAAAAATATAGAAAAATTATATTCTGAAGCACAAAACTAAAAAAAACTCATAAACTACTTAACAATAACTCACAAATATTTTATTAAAAATATTTCACAAATTAAAAAGAAAAAAAAAATTGAATATCAAAAAGATCGGCAAGAAAATTAAAAACGACCGACATACCATCTTTTTCCTTTAATCAAAAACGCTAATTATGAAAAAGTCAAAAAAGTTAATTATTTGATAAGGTGAAATATTGTTTTTGCTATTTTATTTAGGGAGAAACCGTCGTTATATAATTTACTACTTTGTAATGTGAAGGGGCACAGCTCACCCCCGAGGCACAACGTATTTGCCCCGGCCTCGTCAGTGGGTCACTGCCGTGCGAGGTTGCACGCCGAGCCGGTGACTGATTTTCGTCACATCTACTTTGGGTTAAGTCCATCTAGCCTTCGCCTCACATTCGCCTGATTTTACAACGTTTGTATACAAGCGGAGAAAATATATTTATTTAATTTTCGATTACATTGAACCAAACATTCCCCCAAATTATTTATTGCATAAGAAAAGTGTCCCGGTCTTTATATAATTTACTACTTTGTAATGTCAAGGGGCTCACCCCCGAGGCACGAAGTAAGCACAAGGCAGTGGGTCCCTGCCGAGCGAGGTCGGAGTTGCAAGCCGAGCCGGTTCGCACATACTTTGCGTTAAGTCCATCTAGCCTTCGCTTCACATTTGCCCGATTTTAAAAGTTTGTATACAAGCGGGAAAATATATTTATTTAATTTTCATTTACATTGAACCAAAGATTCCCCCAAACTCTTTATTGCATAAGAAAATTGTCTCGCTAGGGCTTGGGCCCCCCTTTCAGTAACTTTGATATTGTGCAATGGTATAATTAAATCATGAATAGATCATATAAAAAAACTTAAAATTGAACTTTGTTTTCATATGTGAGTTCTTTGCGTTATTGGTGTACAGGTTTCGTCCAACAAAACGACTTTGATCTGTGGGCTGTTTAGTCTGCAGTTTGTTCCTTTCCGACCCTATGGTTATCTTTTTTGGTCTATCAAATTTTGCCATTTTGACAATCTATCGAAGCCGAAACTGGCTCCCTCTCTCTCTCTCTCTCTCTCTCTCTCTCTCTCTCTCTCTCTCTCTCTCTCTTTCTTTCTTTCTCTCTTTCTTTCTCTCTTTCTCTCATCTATCTCGCGTCTCGTTTCGCGCATAGTTTGTGAATCACCCTTATACACAGATTAATTAATGATTGGAGATAGTAAAAACCTAAAAATGTGCTAGCTTGTCTAGATAGTCCAATCAATAAAATAAGTTTAGAACTTGCAATTAAATGATTTCATTTTATTGTTATATATACATTTATTTTCTTTGCAATCTTCGTCGACTTATATCCGTCGTTGGACCGACCTTTACCATCTTGGGACGTACTTATTTCTTTCCAATTGAAAATAGAAACGCGACGAGGTCAAAAGGAGGACCCTAAACAAAATTAGATGTCGGACGGTATCCGGGGACATTCAATCGGGGGAAACGAAAGCGCCATAAAAATGTATTTGGAACAAGTTTTAGCAGTGGGCTTTCTATGTGGGACGCATCTGCCCCTCGATTCGAGTAAGTACTGTTCCCTTATTTATCGTAACTGCTTCCAGAATTCTTTCCCTTTCGAAGCCCTCCAAGCCCCTTCACACTTGTTGACCGACAAGCCGTTTCAATTGAATTTTATTGCACTATGGAAATGTGTCCGTTTGACCTCGGGAAAACGCTTTCAGGAAAAAAGACCCACAACTGGATGGGAATTTTCACGCAATCGCAATTTCTTCGTCAATTCAAATTTTGGTGATTGATCTGTTTGTTAAAATAAAATTTTCTTTTAAAATCCTAAAAACATAGTCACATTCTCCAACAAAGCTAGTATGCCAACGTGGCAAAGATTTCAGGAAAACATAGTTCAATTCGAATAATAATCTAATTCCACTAATTTATTATATAATCTAATTAATATATTTAATATGTTGACCTCAAAGGCTAAAGAAAAATTAACTTTTTCTACCGATACGTGAATATCTTGCTTAGACTGTGGCAATTTATGATTGATGTATGAATATATGAAAGGTATTATATTTTCTATTGCATTCTATTTCGTTATTTACTTATGTTTGTTACAGGTGATATGTTCGTTTAATTCATTTATGCATATATTTTTGTTAAAAATGTTTCAATATCAACTTTTTGTATGAGCTATGATTTAAAGTTTTAAGTTGGAAATTACAAAGTTGTGAATTATATGTGGACTATATAAATAAAATACAATTAATTAAGGTTTTTAGTTGAGATAAAACAGTTAATGGCATGAGCGGGATTTGAACCCACGATCCTCGGCTTGATACGCCGCTGCTCTACCACTTGAGCTATCGTGACCTCGAACTGTTTTATCTCAACTAAAAACCTTAATTAATTGTAATATATTAATTGGTCAAGCGGACCACGAAATTAGTGAATTTAATAAAATACAATATTTCACGTTATCAAATAATATCACACTTTTTTAACACAAAATTGCAATAATAATTTTTGTTTAAATGAAAAAAAGGACACAAATCTCCAAAATAAGTGGACTATTGCAATAAATAATCTACAACAATCTACATTCATAATTTAAAATTTCTTCAAATTAGGCTCAGCTTGTCAACACCAGTCACTGCAAACATCCCACTTCGAAAAAAAAAACATAATATTTTTTATTTCATTTTTAAAAAAATTAGGACGATTTAGGACCGTTTACGATCTATTTATTTCATATGTATCGACGCTTTCAATGTTTTCATTTTATTGTTTTATATAAATTCATTTTCTTTATAATCTTCGTCGGCTTATATCAGTCGTTTGATCGACCTTTACCATCCTGGAACTGGGGAAGAAATTTATTTTCGATTAAATATTTCGATATTTTATTTCATTTAATTTTAATGAAGTTATCACTTATAAAACTCCATATTCCTAACACAGATATCAAAATATAATGATCACGGATTTATTTTTATTTTTTTTTTTTTTTTATAGAAATGTATTAATTCTCATATTGTTACGAGTGTTAATACCCAAAGACACAAAAAACGGACACTTGTATTTACATGTTTCTTTTCCAAAAATAACGAGTTGTAAAGATTGATATTCGACTTAAAAGTATACACAACATTAATAACTTGTTGTTTACCTTTACAAGGTGTTACTAATTCTTTTACACTCTAGATTAAAAATATTAAAAAATCACTTCAATTTCATCTTTTCCAGAGCCACCTAGTTTTTTAAATTGTTTTCTTCGACGAAACAATAATTTTGAGACAATTTTTATTTTCTGGAAAGCATGGTTATTACTTTTATGATAAAGAAAAAATACAAAAAAATGTAATTTTGTGTTATTTATGATTAATTCGTTGAATTTTTCCAGTAGTTACTTTTTTCTACTTATCATTGAATTGTAAATTCGAAGGGTATAACAAATCTTATTTAACGAAAATACTGTACTTAATAGTAATAGTTAAATTAGGGGCGTCGGTGGCCGCAACGGTTTAGGCGTTGACACGGCCCTCATCACAAAGGTCCCGGGTTCGAATCCAGCGGTCCTGCATTCGAACCCGACATACTTTCAAGCTTTTTTTTCATAAACACCGGCACCCTGAGGGTTTATATGATCTCTTCTGTTGCGAACCCTCGTAACAAAAATAATAAAAAATTAAATTTAAAAATAAACAAGTATCGAGACTTTATCTACTGCTAGTTGTTAACTCAGTTTTTGATAACATGTAAAAATTAGAAGTTTAAAAAATGAATTATTGAAAAATAGATAAATGGATAAAATTCAAAGGATTATCACATTATTATTATTTTAATCAAATCCGTATACAGGGTGTCCTTTTTAGATGGCTCGGCTGAATTCTCTTGGATCAATGACGCTATAAAAAACGTTTTAATATTTTTTTGTATAGTTTAAAATGTTTACCATTTTTGTAGAAAAATTACACAGGGCACCTCAGGCCCAGTCAACTTCAAAATTTCAAATACGACCCTATACGTCCTGACAAATCATTTTAAAGGATTTTTTTTACGAAGTTCGAAGTTTAATCGAAGTTTTAAAAAAATAAAACACTGAAAATAAAGAAACGGAAAAAGTTTAACGGGTTTGTCATATTATTATTTTTCTTTAACAAAAATAATATATACATGTTATTTATGTTAAGGCAAATAGACTTTTACATATTTATCACAATATTTTATAGAATATCTAATTACATCTATAACTCTGGAATCCTTTAAATAAACAAAAATGTTTTATGATAAGCAAAAAATAATTCTTCTTCAAAAAATAGTTAGATTTCACAAACTTTGTTATATATTATTAAATCGTTGAATTTTTTTTTTAGCAGTTTCATTTCATCACATAACTGAATCGTAAATTTTAGACAATAGTGTTTTAGTATATATCAAAAATATTGAATATAATCGTAACAATTCTGTCTAATGCTTATCTTAGCAAATTGCTATTATACAAATAAGAAATTTCATAAACTAAAACATTGAAACAGATAAAAATTCATAGGATTTGTCATATTAATTTTTAAAGGAAAACGGTGTATAAATTGTGTTTATTTTAATAGTAGATTTTTATATATTTTTATATATATCATAGATTATCTATTACATATATCGTTATGTTGTTTGTAGATTTTTTCACGTGAGTACAATGTGGATCGTATAAATTAATAATAATTAACCGAAATGTTAATTTTTTCTATCATATAACTGCCTAAAAACAGTTCAGTAAATTTTATTTACTTCAATTGGTAGATAAACTTTTATACATTTATCTAAATATTTTATTTATACAATTTTTTCAGTAGTTTAATTTTTTCATCTCACCAGAAGAATTGTAAATTCGGCAGATATAAAGTTTAATTCCAGGTAAATTCTGTATGAAAATTAGTAACGTATTTAATTTTTTATTAAAAAAATAAAATAAGATAAACGAAAAAAATAGTTTTATTATTTTAAGAAAGTCCGTAGTTTTTTTTAATAAATTTCCTACTTCATTTTTTTAGGAAAAACAAATTTTACAAAAGTAAAAGTTAAAGAAAAAAAGTAAAAAATATCCAGCGTTACATTAAATTTTTGTATGTTTCAGGAATTTACACTAATTATCGGAATTTCATTTTTTAGACAAAAATTTAAATTGTTCATTATGTTTTTAAAAAAATAAAAAATGCCGGCTTGTCGATGCAAAATGGTCATATATCTTTTTTTTTACAAGAAACAATATGTAATGAACAATTTTAAAAAAAATAAGGTGCTGATGATAAGTGCAAATTACCTAAACGTTGTAAAAATTAAATGGAAAAATGAAGCATTAAATTTATTTTTAAAAACCCACATGAAAAGGTTTACTGGTTTTTTAATCACAAAAAATCTACTCTATATAATACATATTATAATCTTATTATTTATCAAAAATATGTGTAATATTTATTTTAACAAATCGCTATAGAAAAAAAAATTAAAACAAACATTGGAAAACAAAGAAATGGAAAAACTGAATGAAAGGGTTTATCATATTATTTTTTTAACGAAAAAGTATATAAATGTTACTCACTTTAATGGTAAAGAGTTTTTATGTATTTATCTACATATTTTATAGAATAGCTATTACACATGTCACTGGAATCCTTTATGCTGACAATAAAAATGTCGTTTTACGATATAGAAAACCAATTTTTCTTTTAAAAGTATTTAGATTTCACAAGTGCTGAAATTTTGTGTTAGTTATTACTAATTCGCTGAATTGTTTCAGTAGTTCCATTTTCTCATCTCATCACTGAATCGTAAATACAAAAATATTGAAAAAAAATTAGATGTTTAAACAAAGAAAGCAGAGAAATGGATAAAATTCAAACAGTTTGTCATTTAAACAAAAAATAAACTACTGGATATAAATTAGGCTAAATAAAAGAGAGCAACCGACAGTCTTTTCTAGCTTCTAAATGTGTCCCTATTAATTTTATGCTGCAATAAATAAAATTGTTTGTTTAAATAGTTAAATTATTTCTCTTTATTATTCTGTACATTTGTTCTGAAACTCCTACAAAAAAGAATGTATTATTTATTTTGCATTATATTATAAAAAATATTTTATAAAAGCTGAATATATAATAATATATTGAACTTTACTTCTTTAGGGCGATAGAATCCCCCATAGGTAATAAACGCTTACTATGCAAACTACATGCACGTTTTATTAAATTTGTTATATTGTGGAGGTAACATTGGAGTGGACTTAATTACGACACCTTGCTCGGGGTTGTGCGATTGTTTGTTTTCATCCACATACAAAACAGTGTTAAAATTCAACGTGCTGAATATTAGTCGTATTGCTCGTATTAAAAAATTTCTATTTGTGAAATGGGCACAAATGAGAACGCTTTTGTATATATTGAACTGTGTTTATAAATAATGTACGTTTTACCGCTTTGGAGCAACACCACTCTTACAAACCGGTTAAAAAGGAACCTCAGCAATTGATCTCGGGGTCTTGAACGATATATCAACTTTTCAATACAAATCCATTTGACTCTTGAAAGAGAAACAGCACCACGTATCGTAAATTACCGTCTTCACAAATCTCATTTCTCCGTTTACTTACCGTCAGTCGATTTTCGGTTGAACTTATTTTACAAAGGATTTATTATAAAAACTAGTGATTTTTCAATAAGTTTTCAGTCGGAATTTGTAAATATTTTTAAAATATTTTTCCCGTGAAGAAACAAAGCCGTTCACGACTGTGATTTATTAAAGGGCGGTTGTGAAAAAGTGTGCTTTCTGCCGAAAACAGACGGATAAAAGTGGAAATTTAATTTTTTTTACCTATTCGGTGCATGACAGTACGACGACGAGAGACGAATGGATGTAACATGTGTCGCGTGGCGGTAACGCGAGAGGACTGGAGTCGGTTGTGCTGGAGGGACGCCGCTCCGTGAGTAGTGCGCACACGCGCGACTCCAGCCCGATACCTCCTCCAGGAATTACCATATTTCTTACCGACGATTTACGCCCGACGGTATTGCCCACGCTCCACCAGATACACTTTAACCTTTGCGTTTATGCTGGAAAAATTACCCGTGGCACTTTTTTACTTTCTTGTCCAGGCACCGTCATAAAAGGGGAACTCACAAAACAAACCCTGGACGTGTCTCCTTCAATGTTTACCGTGAAAATTTACAGTAAAATCTGTACTCATACGAAAACTAAAACCCCCACGTTCACCAAATCGAGTTTATTACATCCCCTTGTTTATTTATTTTAATGATCATCATCATGATTTCAAAATCGAGGAGATG
Organism: Cimex lectularius; assembly: GCF_000648675.2. Taxonomy (NCBI): domain Eukaryota; kingdom Metazoa; phylum Arthropoda; class Insecta; order Hemiptera; family Cimicidae; genus Cimex; species Cimex lectularius. The sequence goes on along the minus strand of NW_019392893.1, from coordinate 1,512,946 downwards.
TTAATATTTAATATAAACCCAAAATCTATGTATAAAAAAATTCTAAATAGAAGATGGAACGATAGTGTTTATTAATGGATAAAACTAATAATGTTATAATAATGGACCTAATAATATAAAATATATCCTATTAACATATGTAAATGAAATTTCTACTAAATTAAATAAATTTGTAAAAAAAGAGAAAATGTCAAAGTTGTTTACAAATTTGAAAACAAAATGGGAAAAAAATTTTTACAAAATGAAAAGAAAGAAGAAAACGAAAACATATCCAAGTTACATTAAATTTTTGTATGTTTCGGGAATTTACACTAATCATCAGAATCTTATTTTTTTAATGAAAAATTTAAATTGTTCATTATAATATAGTTTCTTTTAAAAGTTATATGCGGTCATAAATCGTTTAAAAGAAACTATATATAATGAACAATTTAAAGAAAAAAAGATGCTGATGTTGGGGATAAATTGCCCAAACGGCCTAACAATTTAATTAAAAAATAAAGTAATTAAATTTATTTTTAAAAAACCACATGAAAAAGTTTGCTGGTTTTTTAACCACAAAAAATTTATGTTCCATAATACAAATTATAGTCTTATTATTTATCAAAAATATGTGTACAAAAAAGTATATGAATTTGACTCACTTTAATGGTAAATAGTTTTTTATATATTCATGTCCTTTATGTTGATAATAAAAATGTCGTTGTATGATATAGAAAAATAATTTTTCTGTCAAAAGTATTTAGATTGCACAAGTGTTGTAATTTTTTGTTAGTTATTACTAATTCGCTAGATTTTTCCACTGGTTTCCTCTTCTCATCACTGGATCGTAAATTCAAAATTATTGTACCAGATATTTGTAATAACTATGTTTAATATTTGTTTTAACCAATTGCTATTGGAAAAAATTAGAAGTTTAAAAAAGAAAGTAGAGAAATGGATAAAATTCAAAATGTTTGTCATTTAAAAAAAATATGTATGTAAATTAAGTTAAATAAAACAGTGAAACGGACAGTCTTTTCTCGCTTCTAAATGTATTAACTACAACTAATAATGTTAATCATGATGGACCTAATAATATAAAATATGTCCTATTAAAATATGGAAAAGAAATTTCAACTAAATTAAATAAATTGCTAAAAGGAAAAAGAGAAAATGTCAGTTGTTTATAAGTTTGCAAACAAAATAGGGAAACAAATTTTACAAAATTAAAAGATAAAAATAGGAAAAATATCCAACGTTGTATATTGTGTTGATTGTAACGACTGCCCCCATACAAAAATCGCAGTAGATCGGGAACGGGGTCGTCGAAACATTCAATTGAACACAAACACAACTTAAGTTAAATATTGGCGACATAAAAATTGTAGACTATGAAAAAATTCGCGGGCGTAGGTCACTCAAGAATCTATGTACATACAAAAACATCCCAATGCGTGCAATTTGAAAACTGATTGCAATAATATTAGGACAATTTATTCAAATTTATTAACAAAAAATAATATTTTTAGAATATAGATTGTAATCTAGACAACGCATGTAACTATAAATGTTTATATAGTTATTTATACATTTATATATTCATTTATGTATGTGTTTATTTATACCTTTATATATACGTTCTGATGTTTGTAAAAAAAAACCTTCGAACAGAAGGAAATTTGACATTAGTGCGTTGGATTATGTACTTAACTGGCCTGTTATCTTAATGAAATTGTTTTGTGATAAAGAAAGTCATGTTTTTATTTTGTCACTTGTAACGTAATTATCGTATTTTCGCAGAACTTTAAAAACATTGTTTTTGTAAGTAACAAAAAAAATGTGTATTTCTTCTTGAATTACTTGATTGTTAATCGTCTTTGTCATTGTAGCGCCTTGCGAATGACTAAATATAAAGTCGAAAAGCTTGGCAATAAAACAAAACCTCGTTGTTTATCTTGGCCGCATACCCGATAACTGAGAGCATATTTATTTTAATGGCGTTCCATTTAGTTGGATTATCCAACATAATAATAAATAATGTTTCACACCTCATAATTGAGATAACAATAATCAAAAATATCAATGATTTAATGTTACAACTATGTAATAAATGCTTTAACCGTCAACAATAACAAATTGAAATGAGTAAAATTGTAACTGACTTTGAATTACAATTATCATTTTTACACGATTTTAATAGTCCCATACCTGAGTGGGCCGCAATAGTGCTTTTCTCCAGAACATATTTACCCCCTTGTGAGATTTTACCTGAAGAAGAAAACAGGACACCCGGTAATTATTTTTTTTTACAAAACTAAAACAATTATTTCCTAAAAAACGTTTTTTTCGAGACAGTGCTCAGATCTAGAGAATTGTATAGCCACTGTCTTGTCAGTATTAACAGATAAAAAGTTATCCCTAAAACATTTATTCAGGAAATTTATCTTTTCTTGCGTTTCATTCCAAGAAGGTGATAGTTAACAAAAGGTGGTCAGCGTACAAAAATAAATAAATAAATTTACTTTTACATAATGGTATCCGATAGAGTTAGTGAAAAGCTGAGCGATGACGGACAAGTAGAGAGAAAACAACAAGAGGCTTAAACCATTGCCCTGTAACATCCCGTCATGTACCGGAATTTCTTGGGAGTAAAGAGACTCTCCGTCTACGAACAGCATTATACAAACTCCTAATGATTTGCAGTAGTTTTCGACTAATTCCAAAACTATAAAGTTTTTACTATAATTTAGTGTGATTGTCACTAACAAAACAGTATCGAATAAAATTGTTTGAATATGTCAGAATCATTACTGAAATCTAATTGTTGAAGATTTCAATTTCGAAGCCATGTAGGAACTGTTCCTTAGGCATATACATAAGAAAGTATCAACAACGCGCGAAAAAAGAAAAAATATGAATTATCATGTGTGCAGTCTAGTTTCAAGAATTTAATTCACTCATCTTTATGTTGTGTGAAATATCGAGGCTTCAGCATAATCCCAAAGTGAACTTGGGAATATAACTTTATTGATTAAGACTAAGTCATGATTAAATTTTAGAATCAAGTTTGTTGTCCGACCCGACAACATTTAGAACTGTTAATAATATATTGGATTTTGACCCTTTAATCTAGTCATACTAGATAATCCTTGTCCAACTGGTTTTGCTTTTTTGGTGTGTCAGACGCGTTTCACCTTTTGGCAAAGTTCAAATAATACGACTTCGATTTGACTACAATAATTTTTAATAGCTTCCTGATAATCCACGCACCATCCAAATATTTGTTATTTGTTATAATAATTAGAATGAAGAAGAATTACTTTGTTTATACATTTTTCTAAATTGGTTCATTCTATTTTAATATTTTTGTAACGAATACGAATTCGCATTCATAAATTTTACTTTGTCGTCGTCATTTATTCCAGGTCCAGGGGAGTTTGTAAAGGATTGCGATTCTTCTAAACTTTCAAGTAAATGACACTTGACTTTGCCATTCCCTTTCCTTTAACGAACTTGGCCTGTTCTGTTAAACCTGCAGATGCTTTTACGCCTTCTTCTGCCTATAAATTTCTCAAAAAATCGTAAACGTTATAATACAGTTAGGTCGGGATTGTTATCATCAACTAGTTATTAGATATTTGAATTTTGAATCTAATGTGCTAGTACGTGCAGGAAATGTTATTTATTAATCTTCCATGATATAGATGTAGATGAAGATGTATTAGTCGGGGTGTAATATACTGCGCCCTTCAAGAACTGTTGTATCCGCCGTTCTGTACCTAAAGCACACCGGTGACTCCTATTTCAGGAACGTGATTAGTAGTAGGCCCGGTTTCTACGGTCACATTGTAAGTACCAAAGAACTTCCTCCTGCGGGCAAGTGTGGCACCACGGGTTGTTAAAACGTACGTTGGTGTCTCCCCTGCCTCTTTGCAGAACCTGCATGTGCCGTGCTGTCTTGGATTATACCAATTTTCTTTAAATGTCCATTTAGTTTGCAATGTTCTGATTAGGATTCGCAGTTTTTTCCTGCTTCCTTTTACACATTCTATCACTTCCTTCCTTCCGGAATTTGTTAGGAGGTTCTTGGATTGTTTGTATCCAATGAGTGAATTCCATTGTTCCCTCAATTTCTTTTTATCCTTCTGTCTAAGGTACTCATTGATAGTGTGGGATCCTATGCCACAGCAGATCCCGTGTACTACCAGTGGTATAGCAGCCCCTTCCTTGCAATGGTGTCCGCTTTCTCGTTTCCTTCTACTCCCATATGTCCTGGGACCCAGCAGAGGCTGACTTTTTTCTGCGTACCTAATATGTTTAATTTGGTTTTGCGGTTCAACACCATTTTTGAACTAATGATATTTGAACTTAGTGCTTTGATGGCTGCTCAGCTATCTGACATGATAGCTATGTTCTTGGTTTTGTACCCTATAATCAAGTTGAATTGAGTATACCTCGAGATTGCGTGGATCTCGGCTTGGAAGGTACTGGTGTATTTTTGCATGGGTTTTCCGTATTTGATTCCAAGAGCGATTAGTCCTACCCCTGTACCTTCTTGTGTACTAGATACATCAGTATACTAAAAGATGGTGCCTTCTTGGAAGGTGTTTCGTCTCGTTCCCATTCTTTTTTGGTACCTAGGTTTATTTGTAAGTTTTGATTAAATTCAAACATCCTGTTCATGTCGTTCCTTGGAGCCATGGGTATCGGATGGTCGTTCATTATTTTGTTGCTATCTCTCCATTTTAGATTTATTCTTGTGGTAGATTTCTCTTTAATAATTCTAATAATAGTTTTCTGTGCTGTTGTCACGTGGTGTAGGGGGATTAATCCCAATTTCTTTTCCATACCAAGTGTTTTCATGTTCTCATTGCTCTCGTTATACAGATGCACGCAAGACTCTGTATGTTTGTGAGTTCTTTTCTTTTTGTTACTTGTTCTGCTTTAACGGCCCAGGCTACGGCTCCGTTGTAAGAATAGTACCGTCATGGTGTACATCCAAAGCAGGGTTTCCGGTCTACATCCCCAGTTTTTCCCCGCTTCTGCACACCATTAAATTTCGTGTCGCCTTCATAATGGTGGAGCCGATATGTTTCTTAAATGTCAGTGTTTTATCTAGTGTAACGCCCAGATATTTGACCTCTTTTTTTATTTCTATCGCAGTGTTATTTGTCTCATGTGATCCCATTTTCTTTCCCGTGTAATAACGACTATGGTTGTTTTATTACTACGACAACAGTTGATTCCTAAACCTTAAATCTTCCATGATACTTCACCCCGTTTTTTATTGTTTTGTGGCCTTGCTCTACAAACAATGGCCAAAGACAGTTTTAGGACGGGTGCATATACAGGCACTCCAGGAGGCTTAGCCCAGCCATAACCGACAAGCCCCGGGAAGAGGAAGGCTTACGATTTATATTTTCTTTTTCACAGAGGTCCATCCGGAGATGTGAATAAAACCCATTCAATCAATATACGTGGAAAAGTCCACATCTTCCAGACTTACGGAGCCTAATATGCTCATGAACCCATCCGCCTACCACAGCTCGCTGGCACCCACCGAACCGACCACCGCAGGATCACCGCCCTCACCCGCCCTACGATGATGTCTTAAATCCGCGTATTACCTGCTCGAAGATACACCAGAATCATGAACTTCTAAACTCTCATAGCCCAAGAGAGACTTGCAATTTACTGGTTTTTCCAAGCCCTTAACATTGTAAACTGCGTCCATTGGAGTTTTTCTATCATTTACATATTTGATGCAATTCATAATGAGTTGCTCAAGATCCTCTGATATTCTACATGTATTGCAAAGATCATCATCACGTACATTGATTCTGTGAAGATATACTCCACATGGTTACTTCCAACCCTGTTGATTGTCTGAGAGTACTGCCTATTCATGGCTGTCATTGTAAACACGGCTTTTTCCTCAGGTTTGGGTTTATAGAGAAATAATTTACGAAGTCAAATTAGGCCTGTCATTCTTTAGCCTTGCGCATTTTCATTTGGCAATTAAAATTTGAGACTGGGGTTGGAAGACCTATACCATCCCGCATGGCTCGCTTAGTACGGTTGTCCACTACAACATTACCATGAATTCCGGAGGGACCACGAATCCAAGAAAAATACGTAACAATACCCTTATCTGTTTGCAATTTAAGCTATTTCAACCACCAAGTAATTTGGCTTTGATTGAAGATAAAAAAATTTAATATATTCTATAGAAATTATTGCATCAGATAGTATAACTAGCGATTCCACACCTATACTATTTTCCATACCGAATTCTAGAGCCTTCATTATTCCAGTTAGTTCGGCTGTAAAAATTTTGAAGTCGTGTGGAATTTGAACATTTCTTGGATACCTAATTGGGGATCTTGCCAGGCACATCACACGCCTTCTTTAGTTTTTGAACCATCCGTGAAAACAAAGTAAGGACTCTGGCAAATTTTATTTATATCCTAGCGAAAGATCAGCTACTGAGGATGCTCGGCGAAATCAGTTAAAAATACGATTTTCTTACTGACACAAAATGTCTCGTATTCCTTTTTAAAATTGGGGTGAATGAATATTGCTGCTATACACAGACGCAATATTCCTCGCAGATTTCAAATAGGCATTTATTAGTGCAGGATTCTTCTTTTTTCCCAAAACTTTTTTGACAAAACAATTTTTAAGAAGTATATTTTTGTATATATCCTTTTTTAATTTTTACTATCACATATACATTACCATACATTTTCTGATGTTGTGATACATATGTACAATGTATCACGTGTGTCTGGAGATTGTTTTTAAAAGTAAAGTCACCTAGCTTCATGTTGTCATTAATCGTTTTATTATACACAATATTTTGCATCAAAGGTCCAAGAAAATGTGGACAGTTGCTTGGATGCTGAGGATAACCGAATCAGAATAGGGGTGACCGATTTGACTGGTTGGCTGGAAAAATCAGTATGAAAATATTAAACACAGGACTTTGGTAGAAACCCGCCTGCGTTGTACGCATGAAATCCTAGTTCTAATTCTTACCTTGGATTATTGGAAAGTTCACGTCTTTTTGAGAAATTTCAAGGCGAAATAGGGTGTAAAAGCATCTGCAGGTTTGATAAAACAGACCAAGTTCGTTAAAGGAAAGTTAATGGCAAAGTCAAGTGTCATTTTCTTGAAAGTTTAGAAGAATCGCACTCCTTTGCAAACTCCCCTGGACTTCTGAATAACGACCGATAACAGGAAAAAATGTGAAATTGCATTTAAATATCAACATAAAAAAATCATATAAGAAATTACTACACAAATATTAAAACCGAGTTAATCCTTTAAAAAAATTAACAAAGCGATTGTTTTTAATTCTAAGTAATATAAAAAATAACAAATATTTAGATCTAGGGTGAATTATCTGCCGGCTGCACTAATCGTTTGCTGTCAGATCGAAGTTCTCAAAACGGCCACTGAAGAAGGAGAGAAGCCGAAATGCATCTGACAAACCTAAACAAAAGATCAAGAAAGAAGAAACGATTAAGCTACACGGTTTAAAGCCCTATTATTTAACATTATAAATCAAGTCAAACAGCAAACTTGTTTCTCTAATTTAATCCTGGCCTGGTTCGAATCGATAAAGTTACGAAAAGTTCACTGCGGGATTATGTTGAAACCTCGACATTTCGCAGAATATAAAGATCAGTCAAAATAATAGTGTAAAGTGGACTAAATTTGTGATAATTCATATTATATTATGATTCTAATACAAATATTTGACAGCAGGGCGTTGTTTAAGCAATTATGCAGATGGCGGGGGAGTTTTTTAGATAAATAAAGTAAGGCATTTTTTATCCTACGTTGTTGTAACTTCCTCAACTCCTTAACTTTAATTATCTGAATTTTATTAAAACATACATTTAAATATTACTTGATGTCGGTAAAGACATAGTGGAAAATAAAATTCTAACTTGTAAGCAAAGGGGTTTTAATTTAGCAAAATATACTATTTTAATAAACAATAACAAGTTAGACGTGACTATTGAAACATCGCCAAACATCTACACTTTCCAACCAGTACTGGAGAAAATAAATAAAAAACCGAAACGAAATAATTAAATTTTCAATCGCAACATAAACACCGTTCGCCGAAAACCAATTTGTTTTTTCAAACAAACTAATGTTTACTTAATAAAATTAACATATAAATCACCCCTTAGATAAAATAAATTTAGAAACGGCCGTTGGCATTTATAGAATGGATTTAATTGAAAACGGGTACAGTGGATGATGCAGGAGGATTCACAGTTCGAGTAAGTAGTCGATTGAACTAAAGTAGGGAATAAGTCAGCTCTAATTCCACTTCCTTCTCCAAATTTAAAGCATTTAGAAATTCCTAAGTACACAGCGTACCTCAGAAATATATTTGAATAAAGCTATAATTTGCGAGCTAAAGCCTTAAGTTGTGAAATAAAGGAAAAAAATTTGAACAAAAGTCATAATTTGAAAATAAAAACTATAATTTGCTAAATGAATCTCTAACTTCTAAAACAAAGCTCTAATTTGCGAAAAAAAAGCATATAATTTGTGAACTAAAGGCATAAAATATTAAATAAAGTTACGATTCGCAAAATAAAGCTATAATTTTTCAATTATTTTATAGTTTTTTCAAAAGCAGTTATATTTCGATAAACAATATAATTTACTACATGAATACACCCTGCTTTTGAAATGTAGCTTTAATTTTTCGAATTAAAACCTTAAGTTGTGAAATAATGCAATCAATTGTGAAAAAAGCCATAATTTGCAAAATATAACTACAATTTGTTAAATAAATTTATAATTTGCGAAATAAAGATATAAATTGTGAAGTAAAAGTATAAATTTTTAAATGAAGTTACAATTTGCACAATAAAGTTATAATTAGCTCAAATATTCTATAGCTTTTTTGAAATGCAGCTAAATTCAGTAAAATAATATAATTTACTACATGAATATACCGTGCTTTTGAAATGTAGCTTTAATTTTTCGAACTAAAACTTAAGTCGTGAAATAATGGAATCAACTGTGAATTAAAGCCATAATTTGCAAAATATAAGTAGAATTTGTTAAATAAATCTATAATTTGCGAAATAGAGGTATCAATTGTGAACTAAAAGTATAAATGTTTAAATAAAGCTGTAATATGCGCAATTTTTTTCAAAATACACCTTGTTTTGAAAAATAAGATTATAATTTCCCAAATGAATCTACAGTTTTTGAAAATATAGCTGCTATTTTTCAAATTAAAGATTTACGTTGTGAAATAAAGTTATAAATTATGTAATAAAGCTATAATTTGTGTTTTTTTAATAAAGCTTTAATTTGTCAAATAAAGTTATATATATCTAAATAAAATTACAATTAGCGAGATGAATTTATATTTTTTTCAAAATAGAGCTATAATTTTCGTAATGATTTTTTATCTTGAAATAAAGTGATAATTTGCAAAATAAAGCGATAAATTATGCAATAAAGACAAAATTTGCAAAGTAAAACGCTAAATGAATGTACCACTTTTAAAAATACAATTATAGTTGGAATGAAACTATATTTTCTAGAATAATACTATCATTTGTTGAAGAAATTTTGATTTTTAAATATAGCTCTAATCTGTGAAGTAAAGATATAATTTGGGGGAAATAAAGCTGTGAATTGTGAAATAAATCGAAATTTTTTACAAATAAATTTATAACCTGCGAAATTAAGCTTTATCCTATAATATCCGAAGCAAAGTCTGTTATTATTTGAAAGCAGGATCAATTGAATTAATAATTTTAATAGTTGTAATCGCTGATTGTTGCGGACCTTAAAAATGTGTAAAAATGAGTTCAATTCGTATTCAATTTTTGAAGTCAATTTGTCAAAATTAATAAACGGAGGTTCTTTTGTATAAAAGTGTTAAGGACGTATGAAATTGCGACTATTTTCAAAAAGGTTATTTTAAGAGAACTTTAAAGTTTTACGAGAGTATTCTAATTTCTTTTTAAAAAAAATGAACCAGCCAAATCCATGAGTATGTTTCAAGCAAGAGAAATGTATTTCAAAATATAAATTAATAAATATTTAATTAGCGAAATGAAAATTAATTAAATGTATTCCTTTTTTGTTTTTGTTTATAAATCCAATTGGTTGACAATTCGAACAATTTCCAAGAATCGAACCAGCCTTGAGGGGTATTTAATTGTAGATTATGGCTCCGTCATTATCAATAAATTTCAGAGACCTCTTTACGAGAGCCGGTTGTAAGTCCTCATTAATTTATTTAGTTGTAGAAACAACGCCCTGCTTTAAGTGCTTAACAATGCGATTTAGACTACTTCCAACGGGGATGTCTTGTCAAAACTCTTAAATTATCTCCCAAATTGTCTGAGACAATTCGTATTTAGATGATTTCAACAAAAATGTCTGCATCATTGAGATCTTCACAATAATCGCAATAAAAGAAGATTTAATATTTTGTAAGAGGCTATAATACATTCTTTTATTTGTTTTATTTAGATTTTGAACACGGTATCATTCGTGCGGATGAGTTATACAAAATGGATGTGCAGTTTCAAAGTTGAGTATGATGACTCATGCAGCATTAAAGATAGGAGCCGAAATTTTACATAACCAATCTTAATTTCGTTATGATTTTGTCGCTCCCCCAAATGTCGAAATCACTAATGACAGTTGGCATTTTTAGACCATGGTTTTAACACGACCCTTCATTGTATTTGGCTGTGAACTATCAATTTAAAAAAAAATCAGTGCTGCTATTTCCTTGAATCCGACTGTTCCAAGTTTCTCTATCATCGAGATCGTTCGAATCGGCGTATTTCAAGGCGGACATGACATGCTCCAATTCAGGCCCTGGCGGCATAGAACCAGACCGATAGAGATCAAGTCGGGATAAAGAGGATCAGATAAATGGAGCCCTCGGTGCACTGTCGTTTGTTGCGTGGCGTTCCCTTCCTCGTTGGTCTCATGGTTGAAATTCTCTCTTGTTCCAACTTCCCCTCTTTTGATGGTTTTGTAACTCAAAGAAAGGAAATTCCCCGACGTAGTGGCTTGATCGAGTGAATCCCTGATTCAGCGTCTGATTTAAACATTTAAAAACAAATATTGGAATGATTTGGAAAACGAACCATTCATAAAAAATTATGCTTAATGAACCTTTAATTTGGCCGTTTCAGATCATTTCTGATTAGTCTTGATGAATTGGCCTTAACACAAAAACTCAACGAGACTAGACAGTTCAGAATGGTCGGAAATGGCTAGAACCAAACTACAAAATATTATTGTCAGATGTCTTTTTGATGTCTGCGGGATGATGAACCTTGGTCATCCCCAGTCTGGAAGCATTTTCGATGACGTAGGCCAACACCATAAAATTAATAAATGCTACAACTAACTAAATAAGAGTATGGAACAATAAAAAAATACAAAACTATGTTAAAACCGTCATAAATAAATTCACAACAAATTTTCAGGTAATATTTAATTGTGGTTTGGTCGATTCCAATCACTTTGATTTGCCTGTCCCGGGAAACAGTCGAATATTGTATTGCATTAAAAATTTGCGTCTTCTTAACAGGGTATTTCGTTTAAGTTTTAATGACAAATTAAACAATGAAATATTGTCGAATTTTCTCATGATGTCTGGAGAGAACCTCAAGTGTGCTCGTTTCCTATCGTTTCGATCTGTCAGACGCGTTTCGGCTTCTTGCCATTTTCCCCCGTAGACTCTCCCTGCTTATATCCTTGATTCACCCAATAAATATGCAACGACCTGTCTAACGGGTCGTCACCCTGCCGTCAATCTGTCTCTCGCAAGAAAATCGATTTGTAGGATTTCCTATAGGGGAGAAGAAAGCTGTTGGAGAAGTGGATTGGATAAAGGTTTACATTTTTGTTGAAGCTTTCGTATCGAGATTTTAAAGCAATGTCAATTTCAAATGAAGGTGTTTTTTTAAACGATCAGTTTGTCGGCGAGGTTAAATTGTAAGACCTATGGTCAAGTAACCACGGACTTCTTTTCAATCGACAAATGGATTTTTGACAGAAAAGGTGAAACAAAGATGTAGGTGGGTTTGGTTTACTTAATTCTTGTGAGACGGATAGATTTAAATTTAGTTGTATGTTATGACATACCTACCCAGCAAGGGAAGGATCAGAATTGGGTGACAGGATGGATATGACGTCAGCAAAAGAGAGATAATAATGTTAGAGGGACCAGGAATGTTGGCTGTGTATATTGTTAATACGAATAGCCCTAGAAGACTGCCCTGGAGGGCATCGCATTTATGGAAATATATGAAGAAAAGTCCCTGAACGGGTAGTACCGGCATATCAAATATGTCTTTATTATTGAAAAGTACGTGAAAGGAAGGCTTGAGCTTCAATAACAAACCAGAATGCCACACTCGAATGAACGCTTGTTCGGAACAAAAAAGACTCCGGAACAAAACCGTTTCTGCTCAATAGAGGATATAGTGTCCACAGAGTCTTTTTTATATTGAAGTGAAACGAGCGGAAACCAAATTTGTGGTGAGGTAGGATATTAACAATGGGAGCTAGCTGTTTATATAAATCATTTTAGGAGGAGCTTTTCAAGGATTTTGTCTAGGGCCGATTTACAAAGCGGTGTTAGGTTTTGGCATCATTTTAATTATGGAAGATTTTCACTGTATCGGGAAGTATGTTGGTCCTAGTAAAGACCTCCTGTCAGACCACGGAGATGAGGGAGAGGAGCCGGCCCGGCCATTGCTGGAACTCTCAGTGTTTAGAATTGTTGGTTGAGGTTTAAGGTTTTGTCAGGAGGTCACGAAGCCACTGTCTTTTTAGGGAGACGGAGTGGAGGATTGTTAGGATGGGACGTTGAAGAGAGGAGGGCTTGAGTTAGAGGATTGGTGTGGAAAGAGAGCTTGGAGTAGAAGTTGTGGAATAGTGTTCGGATCATGTCCGTTCCGAATGAGATGTGTAGGTCTTTATAGATGGTTTGGTTTATGACATAAAAGGGATCGTTGAGGATGCGATGGAGGAGTTTTGATCAAAAAGCTTAGATTCTTTTAATGTTAGACGGCTTGGGTAGTTCGACTCCGTAAATTCGTTCTAATCAGTGTCTTGTTGTTAGTTTGTTGTCATTGTGGATGAAGTATGATTCTGGGTTGTCCGTATATTCGGTTCAGTTCCCGACTATTTCGTTTTATGTATATGTTGTGTATATCTGTTGTCCAAGTAGAACCTAAGGGAGCGGATTTGGTTTGATGGAGGACATTATTGCATATGTGAACTGCGAGTAGGTAGTACCTACTCGGTACTTATCCTATGTGTGAACGTCGTGCCGGCACTTTTATTCATTTAGCTTGATGCGCCACCGAGTGCACCAGTCGGTAATGAGGTCTAGATGGTCTTGGGTTTCTTTTCCTGCAAGGATATAGTCAGAATGTGAGGAGAGGATTGCGGTATCGTCCACCAAGTCATGATGTGGGTGTTAGGATGTATAGGTATGTCAACGGTGTAGACCGTGCAGAGGATTGGTCAAAGAATGCCGGCCTTGATGGGATTGATGTCTGAAAATTCAGACCCAATTCTCACCTTAACCCAGCGATCCTAGAGGAAGAGCTTCGTTTGATAAGTTTTTAATTATATATTTAATTGCAGTTCAACCTCGGAAATGTGGATCGGGATCTCTATGTCTGGGTGGGTTAATTAAGATTTTCTGCCTATCTTATCTGTTTAGTCGGTCATTGTTAAGCTGCTCGCCGTTTTGCGCAGACTGACGATGGCGAGAAACCGGAACACCTCTGACATGTAAAAACAACTTGTATAGCACTGATTATACAGATAGCCATATTTGTTTATAACTATTAAAATTTAATTAGTTAATTAGCAACCTCGTTAATAATCTATCGAAAGGTCTTCAAAGAAAAAGGGCTCTCCCAGCAAGTCTCGGGCACCGAGCTTCCCAACCTCCAAAGCTGGCAAACCGATTAATAAGCGTTTACGTTAATTAAAACGTAATAAAATGAATTGAGGGATATACTTCGCCTAACGGCACATTTTCATCGCGGTGCTCAAGTGAAATATCGAGTGGATATTTAATTTTAAACTTTGGCCACCTTTGAAGGGCCCTTCATCTTTACAAGGGGTGGCCGGGGCGGCTCGGGTATAAAAAGAAGTTGCGAATAACTCGTTGCGGTTCTAATTACAAGTCGATTTATTAGTTTGTTACTTTTCTTCCAACTTCGCCGTATTAGAACGGAAGGAAAAACGGGCCAATTCTACGGGCAAAGTTAAGATCATACATTTCTTAATTGAATCTTAATTGGAAATATTGAACTACAACAATTTTCACTTAACTTAAGTCCTTGTTTATGTAACGGCGGATGTTTCATTCAAACAGTCCAACAATATTCAACATATCATTTCATAAACTACGAAATTACACATAAATTAATAAAATATCTAACTGTCAAGAGTACAACTTATTCATTCTTTTAAAAGGAGTAATAAATAAAAATTTATTCAAAAGCGTCCTATAAAAATATTTATTTATAGCATCTATAAACAATCATGGTCTTTTTTGTCATATTTAACACTTATCACAACCTCATCATAAAATAAAATACAATCTATTAATAATATAACAACTTCTTTATAAAATATAACCCACTTCACTAATGAACTCCTTAAAAAGGAGGTCACCGGGACATTTCATCCATATGCCTTATTGGATTGTAGGGATGTATTCTGTTGGACAAGGCTTTGGAAAGACTAATGGTATGATGGGAGGGGTTATTGTGGAACTTGGTAAATTTTTGAGTGAGCTGGGACAGTTTAAGAGTTTAAGATCGTAGTGGAGGGTACCACGAAAGACATAATGCATTGATAATTGATCTGAGGAGTTTAGATTGAAAGGATTGGAGACTTTGGAAGGTTTATCAGTTGCCCACAGTTACCACAGGACTGTGCGTCAAAATCTGTTACAGTAGCGTTTTGTTTAACGTCGATTGAAAGATTACAAATTTCGCCAGCATAAGCTAAAGCCCATTGAGAAACATAAAACGCTTAGCACAAAATACATGTTCACAATATTTATCACGAGTTTTGTTCCCCACTGTTTCATAATGAATAAATTACTTTGGCCAAGAATGACATGGGCTCATCCTAACGTTCCTCACTCTATTTTGTATAGTATTTGAGCTGCAGAGACTTATTCAAAATCCGGCTTCACAGTTGCCAAAATGAAGTACCAACATATATTAATTTGCGATTTGGTCTTTACCGATCATTTTGGTATGGCAGAAGCGCTTCAAGATATGGGTATCATATCACAGGTTCATCACTCGCAGAACACGTGGGGCGATCTTACATGATATTTATTTATTAAGATGACTAACATTGATATGTTTTTGGGCTGTATACACAATTTTTTTGCGTGACCATTTCGCGTTTATGAATTAGGGACGTTTAGGTTTATGGAAAAACTATATTAGGTTAAATTATGTATGTTTAAATGATTAGGGACGGGTTAGGCTAGAATAAATTAAGTATGTTTAGGGTTATGACGGGTAGGCTAGGCTTAGTAGGGTTTGGGTTAGGGTCAGTTAGGTTAAGTTAGGTAGGATTAGGAGACGGGTTAGAACATCCAGATTCAATGTTTTTTTTTCTTGAAGCGGAGAAAGCATGCGAGTATATGTTTTGATACAGACATTGTACAATCCAATACATGCCTCCTCACACATTTTAAACACTGATGTCATGACCGACCACCTGCAGTTACAACGTTATCACTAGGTGTCACCCCGGTTCAGGAATGACCTTGCCAACCACTTTTCAGCCAATCAGTGTGGAGGAATTCCATATATAAACAGGGGCAGCAAACCAATCACACCAGCTCAACAGCAAGGGCACTCTCAGCATATCTGTGTGTGTATCTCTCTCTCTCATTCTCTCTCTCTCTCTCTCTCTCTCTCATATTCTCTCTCTCTCTCTCTCTCTCTCTCTCTCTCTCTCTCTCTCTCTCTCTCTCTCT